>NC_056751.1:321165674-321298174 GCF_019279795.1 Protopterus annectens
GTTAGCCTGTACTTCAGAGAAGTAGATATCAAACAGGAGAGGACCCAGGACTGAACCCTGTGGTACTCCACTTGTCACTGGTCTGTAGTCGGATTTGGAGTCTGCTACTTTCACAGTGTGGATTCTGTCAGTGAGCCAGTTGGCAACCCATCTTGTGACATAGGGATTTATACCTAGTTTAGTGAGTTTATCTATAATTCCAGAGTGGAGGATGGTGTCGAAAGCCTTGGCAAGATCTAGATAGGCTGTGTGAACCACCTTACCCTTGTCTATGGCTTTGGTGACTGCTTCAAAGAAGTCTATCAGGTTTAGGAGACATGATCTGCCTTTTACAAACCCGAACTCGGTGGGGTCCAGAGTTTGGAGATTACCAATGTCTTTGTTTATAAGTTCCATGATGATACGTTCCATGGCCTTGCAGACCAGGCTTGTCAGGCTAATGGGGCGGTAATTCCTGGGGTCCGTGGTGGCTCCCCCCTTGTGAAGTGGGATAACCATTGCTGTGCGCCATTCAGCAGGCACAAAGCCTGAGGTGAGGCTATGATTGAACATGGTACTTAGGTGGGGTGCCAGTTCGTTCTGTAGTTCATGTAGAATGCAGCCTGGGATGTTGTCTGGTCCCATGGATGCTGTGTTCTTGGCTTTGGAGAGTGTGGTTTTTACCTGTGCAGCCATGATTACAGGAACTTTGCATTCTTGCGGTATAGAGAGGGGCTCTTTAGGGGGGGAGAGGGGGGTAAAGTTAGCACTGAACCTATCTGCCAGGATGTTGGCAATATCAGTTGGGTCTGTATATTTAGTGCCATTGTGCTGTAACTCAGAGCAGATCTGAGTGTTGCCGTTGAGATTCTTGACATAGCTATAGAATGCTTTGTGGTTGTCTTTAGAATCAGTGGTGATTTTGTTTTCGTAACTAGCTTTGGAGGATTTTATCAGGGATCGCAGCTTCTTACCGAGGCTGACCAGGGAGCTCCTCCACTCATGAGATTTTACTCTCTTTTGCAACAGTTTCTTCCTTCTGTTGTACAGTTTGCTTATGGCAGGTAACCACCAGATTGGCTTCCTTTTTTTGGAGGATCGCGTCTTGGTTCTGTTTGGGATAGCATGATCCATGCACTCATGTAAGTGCTTATAAAGTGCAACTGAGTAGGATTCAGTAGTCGTAACTGTATTGCCCATCTGCATGGGTGTCATGAAGTTCACCACTTCTGTCTTAAGAAACATGAAGTTGGCTTTGGAGACATTTTTTACCATGGTTTCCTTAATGGGGGAAGGGGAGAGGATGTGGATATCTAGGGTAATTAGCTTATGGTCGGATCGGACCAATGAGGCATTGACTTCAGGTGTGGAACACCGGTCACTCATGTTGGTAATGACTACATCTAGGATACTGTTGCCCCTGGTGGGGGTGTGGATAAGTTGATCCAGGGCATTGGAGTTTATGAATTTCAGAAAACGTTGAGCAAAGGAGTTGGTACATGAGTAGTTTTCCCAGTTAATGGTGGGGTAGTTGAAATCGCCCATTATTAGGGTGTTTGGTTGAACCCTAATATTTTCCAGTACATCAAGAAAAGAGGAGTGGGAATCCTGGGGCATGATGGGTGATCTGTAGCAAACTACAATTTGGATTGCAGTTTTGCCCAGAGTTAGTTGCACTTGGATAACCTCGGCTGCATTATGCTGAGCAACTAGCCTGGAGGTGTGGATATCCTTAATGAATATGGACACACCACCACCTTTGGTGTTCCGGTCCAGGTTACATAGCCGAAAAGGGGGGAAGGTGGCATAATGGTTAAGGTGTTTGCCTTACAAACACAAGGTGCAGGGTTTGAGTCTCACAAGGGATAATTGGTAGCATCACCCTCAGTTTTTGCTTGCCTGTTCCTGTTACGGTGGTGAATTTGTCATTTGAACCTTGCCTAAAAAAGGCACTATAGGGGCGGCAAAAACCTTAGCCAGTATCCGAATCCCAGGGTGACAGGTGCAGGCCATCTCTGGCAAAGCATCGTGGTCTGTCGACCATGTCATCCCAGGCAGACAGATACTGGATCCCTTTAGAATAGCACCAGAAGCTTAGCCAATTGTTGAAGTCAATCATTTTGTCCTTGTACTGCGGCATCATTCTGGGTGATGGCAGAATGCTACTCAGGGCTAGGGTCATACCTGCCTGGGCTACAAGATTGGAGAGCTCTTCCACGTCTCTTTTCATGTAGCCAGGGAGGTACGTCTCAGGTCATTCACGCTCTTCCATGTCTCTTTTCATGTAGTCCAGGGAGGTACTTCTCAAGTCATTTACTCCAGCATGGACAATGACAGAGTCATATTTGTACTTGTTGTGGAGTGACCTGAGTGCATGGGTTATGTGGTGGATCCTGGCACCCGACAGGCAGCTGACAGTAACCTTCTCCTTGTTTAGCCTGGTGAGTGGGACATCAGTGTGCCTGACTATGGAGTCACCTATGACTAGTGCGTTGGGTACGTTGTTTTGCCTTATTGGCTGTGGTTGAGTGGCACACTGAGTCTGCGGGCTATGTGTCATTTGGGTTGTGCTGGGGGGTGGAGGTTGCTTGCATTTCTGCTTTGGAGGTCTCTGTTGCTTGAGCAGAGTATTATTGAGAGCCTCCACGAATGTTTTTGTATTGCTATGTGTGGATTTTGGTGGTGTAGATTTAGTGAGACTATGTGATGAGTGTGGTGTGGTGCAAGTGTTTACCTTCTCCTCTTGACTGTCAAGTTCAGTCTTGATTGGAGAGAGGTTTACCTCCAGTTTGGCTAGATAAGTGCATCTCTCACAGGTTGTAGTCTTGGATAGTAGGAGGAGAGGGTTGTCTGTGTACATGAGGCAATTTCTACATTGCCCCAAGATGCCCAGATTCATGAGATAGACAGGAGATAACACTGGGAGCTGACCCTTGGACATGCCTGAATAAAAAACAATTTTCCTCTAGATAAGTGAGGAAAGTGAGTACAAGAGCTGTTTTTCTCTAAGCAAGTGAGGAAAATAAGTACCAAAACTGTTTTCCTCTAGGTAATGAGGAAGGTTGAGTGCTGTAGTAATTAGTAGGTTATTTAGTGCTTACAAGTTCTGAATAAGTGCTGATCACGAATAAGCAAATTCAAGTGCTAAAACTAAGAATCTGTATCTGGGCTAAACTAGTTACAGGAAAGGGGGGAAACAAGTGCAAATGCAGGTTTTTAAATCAGAAAGTTGAGAGAGATGGAAAAACTGCCCAAACGGCCAATAACTACAATTTCTGGGCCAGAACCACTCCTTATGTGGTAGATAGGTTACCTAGTGCTTACCACTCCCACTGGTAAGCTAGAAGGCTTCTCTCCAACACAGAAAGCTTGGCAGGGCTCAGAAGCTTACATACAGTCCTGGATACAGCAAATCTGAATCTGGACTACACTAGTTACAGGAAAGGGTTTTTTTTTATATAAATATATATATATGTGTATATATATATATATATATATATATACAGAAAAGTAGCTAAAACAGCAGTAAAAACAATTCAAATGCAGTGCAAGCTAGCACACTTGAGTATGTAGCAATGTTAGACCAAACAGTTTAAAAAATGCAATTAAATTAAAATGACTGAAAACAAGTGCAGAAGGAGTCTATTAGGTAGAATGAGGTAAAGAGAAGGGACTGGGGGGAGTGTCCCAGATCAAATCTACAGTGGGGGCGGGCAACTGCAAAAGCCTCCAAATTAACCAACAAGACAGGAATAGGGAGGGTGAGTATGGGAAAACCAACACCTTCAGCAGAGATCTGAAAAACTATACAGTGAAGCAAAAATAACAGTGCACAACTCTGAAGTCAGCCAGCAATGATATAAAATTAGTCAAACAACAATTACCAGTACACATAGGGTTACCACCTGTCCCACTTTGCGAGGGACAGTCCCTCTTTGGGCAGTTGTGTCCTGACAAAAAATTGTAAAAATGGCAAATGTCCTGAGATTTTAGGACAAAATTATTTCCTATATTTTATGTAATAGTTGCATAAAACAGTTATTCTATATCTAAAATACGTAAATGTTATAAGAAACAGAATAAGCAACTAAAATGCTACAAGAATAAGCTTTTATTTAGGCAAAAAATTAAAGTTCTAACTTTTGTACTGACCGTGAGTATGTGTTGGCCTGTAAAATCTGATGTTTGTACCAAAAATGTCCCACTTTGCCTATTTGAAAAGGTGGCAACCCTAAGTACACAACTCTGAAGTGCCAGAAAAATATACTCAGCTCTGTATATCTCCAGATAGTTTGAAGAGCACTCTGTCAGGACACAGGAAGGCTCCAGCAATGATCTTTTAGTTATGTACTCACCATAACTTCAGATGTTTGGGATCCATCTCGCCTACATTCTGACTGATGGGTTCGGAGCCGATCCTCGGCTCCGACTCGGCACGCTTATGCCAAAGAGCGAAGTCTCTTATTGGCTGAGCTTATTATATCCCAGGATGCACCACTACCAGTCCCCCAGATCTAGTTTGTCCGCATACATGCACACATGCACGCACTGATTATATAACATCGTCAGATGAAACAAGATAAAAACAGTAGAACTCAAACTGTTCAATCTCTTCTGATCTCCAAGGCAGGGGGAAGGAGGGTGGGTATTAGGAATGTAGGCGAGATGGATCCCAAACATCTGAAGTTATGGTGAGTACATAACTAAAAGATGTTATGTGATCCTATCTCGCCTACATTCTGACTGATGGGACAGCGTCCCTAGCACCTGAATCCTGGGTGGCTCACTGGAAAACACTCCTGAGTACCGTGGAACCAAATGATGCTCGCCCTTTAGATGCCACATCCAATTTATAGTGGGAAATGAAAGTGTGCGGATTGGACCAAGTAGCTGCAGCACAAATCTCAGAAATAGCGAGCTTGGAATGAAAAGCTATAGAAGTCGCCATAGCTCTGGTAGAGTGAGCTTTGATAGATGTTGTAAGTTGCTTATTCAAGAGGAATAAGCCTGAGTTATACAATCTCTAATCCATTTGGAGATAGTAGCTTTTGTGATGGTTTTACCCAATTTATTGTCTGAGAAGGACACAAACAACTGGTCTGATTTATGAATTTGCTGAGTCCTGTCTAAATAGAAGCGCAATTGCCTGTGAACATCCAATTTATGGAGAGTGTATTCTGCTTCATTGGAGAATTTTGGAAAGAAAACTAGTAGCTCTAGAGATTGTTGGAGACAGAGATTAGAACAGACCTTTGGGACAAAAGATGGATTAGGCCTAAGTGATACTCTATCCTTGTGAAAAATCAAGTACGGTGGTTTGATAGATAGGGCTTGAAGTTCTGAAACTCTTCTTGCAGAGGTAATTGCAACTAAGAAGGCAGTTTTCCAAGACAGATATTTTAACTCACATGTAGCAGCCGGTTCGAAGGGAAGATGTTAATGCACCTAAGCACCAAATCAAGATCCCACGGAGGCGCAGGATGAAAAACTGGGGTCTTAACAGGCCCGCACCTTTAATGAAAGTTTTGCATAATCTGCTGCTCATCAATGGAGGATCCATGGATTCATGAAATTTAGAGATAGCCGCTAGTTGGACTTTAATACTAGAGACAGAAGATCCTTGATTAAACAGGGATGTTAAGAATTTCAAAACCTCTGGGATTGGAGCAGTGATAGGGTCTAAGCCCTGAGTTGAGCCCAGATAGCAAACCTCTTCCACTTACTGAGGTACAATTTCTTACAAAATCATCTATGAGTGAAGTGAATGGACAATATCACAGAATCAGGGATATTTTAGGACTTGTTCCTATTAGGAAAAATTGACAGTGACTTGTATAATTACATAGATATAAACTTACCCAAAGTACCTGTCATGTTTGGAATCCCCAAGATTCATAAGGACATCAAAAATCCCCCTATGAGGGCCTTGATAGACGGAAGGTCATCCATCACATACCCCTGTTCAAAACTTATTACTAATATACTAGATAAGTATATCACAGCTATACCTAGCATTTGCAAAGACTCGTGGACCTTCCTTGAGAACATTAGTGCCATTCCACACAACTGTGAGAACAACTTTTTAACCATTGACGTGGTAGACCTGTACCCTTCTATACCGCACCAGGAGGTGGTAGAGTGGATAGGTCTGTTGCTTCAGGAATTTGGGGCCTCTAGACTGGAAGTTGATTTAGTAACGGAATTACTTGACATAGTCCTAACGTCAAACTATTTTATTTTTAATGGAGAATTCTTTCTCCAGAAACGAGGAGTAGCAATGGGCTCCCCTTGTGGGGCAAGTGTGGCCAACTCTGTAATGGGTTACTGGGAGGCTAATATATTAAGGAAAATCCCAGGTTTAATGGAACCTGTTGTGTACTATACCAGATTCCTTGACGATATCTTTATATTGTTTAAGGGTTTGGAAACCCATGCTATAAGGTTTGTGGAAACTTTAAACACAACCACGGAGTTTTTGAAATTTACATTCAATTTCTCAGAGAATGAGATAGACTACCTCGATGTTAAGTTGGTTAAGGACCTTAGGAGTGGCATTCTGACATCAACAGTGTTCAGAAAATTTCCACGCAATTCTTTCCTGCACTTCACCAGTTTCCATCCGTATAAACAGAAACGGTCGATTGTAAAAGGACAACTGGTGAGGGCAGGGAGAATGTGCAGTACTATGACTGATTTCACTATAGAATGTGAACTATTGAGGGAAATGTTTAAGAACAGAGGGTACCCAGACCAAATGCTACTTGACCTGATGGAGGAAGTCACTAATAAAAGACTTAATGGTTTTTATAAACCTTTATTGGTACAAACAGTCCTTACTCAGGTCGACGATTATATTGAGACAAACCTTGTTGGGTTGAATTTGAGCAATGAGGAGGGTGGTGTGATTACGCTTACAGCAAAGGAATGTGACTATGCTTTAAGTTTCATTACCACTTTCAGTAGAAACTCCAAAGGAATTTCAGCTATAATACGCAAGAACTGGCACTTTATAAACTCTAATTCCTATTTGGCTGAAAAGTTAGGCAGTAAACCTAAGATCATTTTTAGGAGATCTAACAACCTTAAGGAAATGTTACAAAGGGATACAGCACAATACGCATTTAACAAAAAGAGAGGGATGCAACAATGTGGTTTTTGTAAGTTTTGCAATAGTGTTAAAATAGGTGAAACATTTATGGTAAGGGACAAAAAATATCTTATTCGCTTCCCATTAAACTGTGAGAGCAAATCCATAATATACATAGCCATGTTTGATTGTTGCCAAGCGTTTTACATCGGAAAGACGGACCGTAGGGTCCGAGACCGAATGTATGAACATCTGTATGCCATTAGGAATGGCAAGAGTGACAACGCTTTGGCAAAACACATTGAATTAAATCCAGGCCATGGTTTTCATTTCATGGCTATTGACCACGTACCATTGAAGACTAGGGGTGGCCCATTTTCACTGATATTGGAGAATCGAGAACTAGAATGGCAGTTGCGTCTGGATGCGTTCAGACATCCTGGACTTAATAGCAACTGCAATATTACACCGGTATTGAAACTAAGAAGTTACCTTAGATAAACTAATTTGTGAGAAATGTACTTGTTATGGGTACTTATACTTGTCAAATATATGTATATGTTCAGGATGGGCCCCATGGCAAAAATGTGTTCTTGTATTACACACATAACATTTGGTTGTAATACCAGTAATCAGTACTGATTCACAATATGAATACCATCATAGTTTGATAAGTTTCATATACTTGAGGATAGGCGATTTTTTAAGTTATGGCCATTTTGTAAACATATACTTTTAAAAAACAAACCTCTTAGTTTGAAACATTGGATGTTAAGTGTAGCATTTTATATATATAATGTAAGTATATTTTTATTTTTCAAGTTTATTTTTACTTTGTTTTTACTATGTGAGCTGGTCTTCTGCATAATATTTAAAACCTGTTGCAGTATAGGAGCGCGGAGGCGCTATTGAATTTGAATATAATATGCAACAATGTCTGATTCCAGGAAATTGGAAAATGTCATTTCCTGTTTTAGGATATTTATGTAGTGTCCTTTACTGGTATACTATTTTTACCTCTGATGAAGCTGCATATAACTGTGGCGAAAATGCTTTGTTTTTCCTGTTAAATAAATTGCATTAGGAGAGGACCCAGGACTGAACCCTGTGGTACTCCACTTGTCACTGGTCTGTAGTCGGATTTTGAGTCTGCTACTTTCACAGTGTGGGTTCTGTCAGTGAGCCAGTTGGCAACCCATCTTGTGACATAGGGATTTATACCTAGTTTAGTGAGTTTATCTATAATTCCAGAGTGGGGGATGGTGTCGAAAGCCTTGGCAAGCTCTAGATAGGCTGTGTGAACCACCTTACCCTTGTCTATGGCTTTGGTGACTGCTTCAAAGAAGTCTATCAGGTTTAGGAGACATGATCTGCCTTTTACAAACCCGAACTCGGTGGGGTCCAGAGTTTGGAGATTACCAATGTCTTTGTTTATAAGTTCCATGATGATACATTCCATGGCCTTGAAGACCAGGCTTGTCAGGCTAATGGGGCGGTAATTCCCGGGGTCCGTGGTGGCTCCCCCCTTGTGAAGTGGGATAACCATTGCTGTGCGCCATTCAGCAGGCACAAAGCCTGAGGTGAGGCTATGATTGAACATGGTACTTAGGTGGGGTGCCAGTTCGTTCTGTAGTTCATGTAGAACGCAGCTTAGGATGTTGTCTGGTCCCATGGATGCTGTGTTCTTGGCTTTGGAGAGTGTGGTTTTTACCTGTGCAGCCGTGATTACAGGAACTTTGCATTCTTCCGGTATAGAGATGGGCTCTTTAGGGGGTGAGAGGGGGGTAAAGTTAGCACTGAACCTATCTGCCAGGATGTTGGCAATATCACTTGGGTCTGTATATTTAGTGCCATTGTGCTGTAACTCAGAGCAGATCTGAGTGTTGCCATTGAGATTCTTGACATAGCTATAGAATGCTTTGTGGTTGTCTTTAGAATCAGTGGTGATTTTGTTTTCGTAACTAGCTTTGGAGGATTTTATCAGGGATCGCAGCTTCTTACTGAGGCTGACCAGGGAGCTCCTCCACTCATGAAATTTTACTCTCTTTTGTAACAGTTTCTTCCTTCTGTTGTACAGTTTGCTTATGGCAAGTAACCACCAGATTGGCTTCCTTTTTTTGGAGGATCGCGTCTTGGTTCTGTTTGGGATAGCATGATCCATGCACTCATGTAAGTGCTTATAAAGTGCAACTGAGTAGGATTCAGTAGTCGTAACTGTATTGTCCATCTGCATGGGTGTCATGAAGTTCACCACTTCTGTCTTAAGAAATATGAAGTTGGCTTTGGAGACAGTTTTTACCATGGTTTCCTTAATGGGGGAAGGGGAGAGGATGTGGATATCTAGGGTAATTAGCTTATGGTCGGATCGGACCAATGAGGCATTGACTTCAGGTGTGGAACACCGGTCACTCATGTTGGTAATGACTACATCTAGGATACTGTTGCTCCTGGTGGGGGTGTGGATAAGTTGATCCAGGGCATTGGAGTTTATGAATTTCAGAAAACATTGAGCAAAGGAGTTGGTACAGGAGTAGTTTTCCCAGTTAATAGTGGGGTAGTTGAAATCGCCCATTATTAGGGTGTTTGGTTGAACCCTAATATTTTCCAGTACATCAAGAAAAGAGGAGTGGGAATCCTGGGGCATGGTGGGTGATCTGTAGCAAGCTACAATTTGGATTGCAGTTTTGCCCAGAGTTAGTTGCACTTGGATAACCTCGGCTGCATTATGCTGAGCAACTAGCCTGGAGGTGTGGATATCCTTAATGAATATGGACACACCACCACCTTTGGTGTTCCGGTCCAGGTTACATAGCCGAAAAGGGGGGAAGGTGGCATAATGATTAAGGTGTTTGCCTTACAAACACAAGGTGCAGGGTTTGAGTCTCACAAGGGATAATTGGTAGCATCACCCTCAGTTTTTGCTTGCCTGTTCCTGTTACGGTGGTGAATTTGTCATTTGAACCTTGCCTAAAAAAGGCACTATAGGGGCGGCAAGAACCTTAGCCAGTATCCAGAATCCCAGGGGTGACAGGTGCAGGCCATCTCTGGCAAAGCATCGTGGTCTGTCGACCATGTCATCCCAGGCAGACAGATACTGGATCCCTTTAGAATGGCACCAGAAGCTTAGCCAATTGTTGAAGTCAATCATTTTGCCCTTGTACTGCGGCATCATTCTGGGTGATGGCAGAATGCTACTCAGGGCTAGGGTCATACCTGCCTGGGCTACAAGATCGGAGAGCTCTTCCACGTCTCTTTTCATGTAGCCAGGGAGGTACGTCTCAGGTCATTCACGCTCTTCCATGTCTCTTTTCATGTAGTCCAGGGAGGTACTTCTCAAGTCATTTACTCTAGCATGGACAATGACAGAGTCATATTTGTACTTGTTGTGGAATGACCTGAGTGCATGGGTTATGTGGTGGATCCTGGCACTCGACAGGCAGCTGACAGTAACCTTCTCCTTGTTTAGCCTGGTGAGTGGGACATCAGTGTGCCTGACTATAGAGTCACCTATGACTAGTGTGCTGGGTACGTTGTTTTGCCTTATTGGCTGTGGTTGAGTGGCACACTGAGTCTGCGGGCTATGTGTCATTTGGGTTGTGCTGGGGGGTGGTGGTTGCTTGCATTTCTGCTTTGGAGGTCTCTGTTGCTTGAGCAGATTATTATTGAGAGCCTCCGTGAATGTTTTTGTGTTTCTATGTGTGGATTTTGGTGATGTAGATTTAGTGAGACTATGTGATGAGTGTGGTGTGGTGCAAGTGTTTACCTTCTCCTCTTGACTGTCAAGTTCAGTCTTGACTGGAGAGAGGTTTACCTCCAGTTTGGCTAGATAAGTGCATCTCTCACAGGTTGTAGTGTTGGATAGTAGGAGGAAAGGGTTGTCTGTGTACATGAGGCAATTTCTACATTGCCCCAAGATGCCCAGATTCATGAGATAGACAGGAGATAACACTGGGAGCTGACCCTTGGACATGCCTGAATAAAAAACAATTTTCCTCTAGATAAGTGAGGAAAGTGAGTACAAGAGCTGTTTTTCTCTAAGCAAGTGAGGAAAATAAGTACCAAAACTGTTTTCCTCTAGGTAATGAGGGAGGTTGAGTGCTGTAGTAATTAGTAGGTTATTTAGTGCTTACAAGTTCTGAATAAGTGCTGATCACGAATAAGCAAATTCAAGTGCTAAAACTAAGAATCTGTATCTGGGCTAAACTAGTTACAGGAAAGGGGGGAAACAAGTGCAAATGCAGGATTTTAAATCAGAAAGTTGAGAGAGATGGAAAAACTGCCCAAACCACCAATAACTACAATTTCTGGGCCAGAACCTCTCCTTATGTGATAGATAGGTTACCTAGTGCTTACCACTCCCACTGATAAGCTAGAAGGCTTCTCTCCAACACAGAAAGCTTGGCAGGGCTCAGAAGCTTACATACAGTCCTGGATACAGCAAATCTGAATCTGGACTACACTAGTTACAGGAAAGGGTTTTTTTTTATATAAATACAGAAAAGTAGCTAAAACAGCAGTAAAAACAATTCAAATGCAGTGCAAGCTAGCACACTTGAGTATGTAGCAATGTTAGACCAAACAGTTTAAAAAATGCAATTAAATTAAAATGACTGAAAACAAGTGCAGAAGGAGTCTATTAGGTAGAATGAGGTAAAGAGATGGGACTGGGGGGAGTGTCCCAGATCAAATCTACAGTGGGGGCGGGCAACTGCAAAAGCCTCCAAATTAACCAACAAGACAGGAATAGGGAGGGTGAGTATGGGAAAACTAACACCTTCAGCAGAGATCTGAAAAACTATACAGTGAAGCAAAAATAACAGTGCACAACTCTGAAGTCAGCCAGCAATGATATAAAATTAGTCAAACAACAATTATCAGTACACTCACAACTCTGAAGTGCCAGAAAAATATACTCAGCTCTGTATATCTCCAGATAGTTTGAAGAGCACTCTGTCAGGACACAGGAAGGCTCCAGCAATGATATGCTTTTTTATTACCATAACTCAAAGCATATATACACTTTGCACAAGTGAAACAGTCACTATGCCACAGTGACCCACCCACCCAGCATGGACCACCTTCTTCTATCCTAACTGGGATGGGTTAGAGGACAAAGATAACTCATCTGCATTTGTGCTCTTGTTGCCTGGCCTAGGTTTAACAGTAAATTTAAAGGGCTGCAGGGATAAATCCCATCTGCATAATTTTGGAATGATATCTCTGTTGCATAACTACTGAATGGGTGTATGATTAGCTAACAGGACCATGTCACAATAAGCAATTCTGCAGTGAAATCACTTCTCACTTAACAGCAAAGCAGTCTCAGTCTTGCTCTGTGGCAGAATACCTGTCTTCGGACCTTCTCAACTTCCTACCCGAGTAGCAGACTGGATTTTCCTTACCTCCTACTTCTTGAGATAACAGCACGTAACCAAGCCTCAGTTGTACATGAGTATACAAGAAAGGGTTTATCAAACTCAGGGACAGCTAAAATTGCTTCTGAACACAAAATTGTTTTCATTTGATTAAAAGCCTCATCTGCTGGTAAAGTTCATCTAATCCAGTTGGGGGCCTTACATCTGTCAGGAGACAGACTATAGTGGCAAAGTTGAGTATAAACCTTCTGTAGCAGCATGCCAGACATAAAAATGCTTTCACTTGTCATTTGGCATTGGGTAGAGACTAGACCATAACAGTTTCTGTTTTGCTTATTTAGACTCTAATCTTGCCTTTCATAATTACATACCCGAAGTATCAGGCTTCGGTCATTCAAACTTACTTTTGGCAGCATTAACTGTAAGTTTTGCCTATCTATAGTCCAACATCACATGTACTTCAACCAAATGTGACTCCCAATCTTCTGAAAAAATTACTATGTCATCAAGGTATGCAGCTGAGTACCCTGTGTGAGGTTTCAGAACTTTATCCAGAAGCCTCTGAAAAGTGAAAATAGTTCTATGAAATCCAAAGGGTAGAACAGTATAATGAAAAATACATTTAGAGGTGGAAAATGTTGAATTGCCTTCGGCTTCAGGGATAAGTGGAGACTACCAGTACCCCCTGGTCAAATGTAGGATGGTAAAATGCCTTGCCTTTCCAAGCCACTCTTCAAGCTAATTCACTCTGCGCATTGGATGTGTCAAAATCTGAATACCTACTAACTGTACTAAAAGCAAACTGCCAGCTGGTCAACTTCTCTACTCATGTTCTGTAGACAAAGCATGGAATGCCCTACCAATAACTATCAGGACTACTCAAAACCTTGACACTTTTAAAACCTCACTAAGACATTGCCTAGCTTCCCTCTGGATTTGCACCTGCACGTTGTCTCTCCCTCTCAAAACCTAACATCCTCTGCTGAACACAGACATTGACGTCTAATCATTTACTATGTATCAAGATCAGCTGTAAAATCTTACTGTTCCTACAGTCAGAAACAATTATGAAACATGTATTCTAAATACCGCTGTTACTCCTTACCACTGCCATTCTTGTTACTTCACCTGTAATACATCCACATGTTAATATGTTACCATCTGCTGTATATACTCAAGAATTTGTATTCTTTGCATTGTTTTAACTATTTGTATAGTCTATGTGTATTTGTTATTCATGGAGTTTTTCTTCCTGGGCCTCCAATGAAAATGGGCTTCCACGGCCCAGTGGACAACCTCAATAAACAAATGCAAATAAATAAATAAAATGTCATTGTTTCCAGAAATCATTACAAAATCTTATCAAGCTATCCTACTTTGTGATCAACACACAGGGGACTGTTCCATTCACTATGAGATCCCTGAATAAATCCTACCTTACACATTTTCATTACTTTGCCAATTACTGCTTTTCTCTAGGACTCTAATAACATATATGCTTTTAGTTTTACCTTCCCTCCTGGCACAGTTTCAATATGATGCTGTGTTAAATTTATCTTACCGGGTAGCTAAGAAAAAAAAAACTCTATTTCTCATTAGGAATTCTTTTACTTCTTGTTGCTTGGCTTTAGAAAAAGTTTTGTCTATCTGAATAGCAGGGATAGAGCTCCCTGAGCCCTATACTATCAATGTCTGTCTCAGCTCTCATGCTGACCACAGAATCTTCGGTTTGCTTCCATAATTTTAACATATCTATATGACAAATTCAGTCTGGTCTTCCCATTTCAGATTGTCTTATTTGTGGATCAACTCATTCATTTTTTCTGCCATGTTAATGGGCCCTTGCCATCTTACTAGGCACTTATGTTTGGCAGAAGGGACAAACACGAACATTTTTTCCTTCATTTTAAATTCTTTGAGTCTGGTATTCTTGATTTATACTGTTTTATCACCTATGCCATGTACATGCATTGCTTAACTACTGGCATAACAATCTTTAATCTTACAAACTTATGAAGTGTGCTATTACAGTTTTATTTTTTCTCTCTCTCAAGCCTCCATTGCTATGTCCAGCAAGCCTTGTGGATGCCTCCAATATTCTAAACTTAAAAAGAGTTAAATACTGTAGAATCATCGGCACCTCTCTTACAGCAAAAAGCTTGTTCGATGACCTTCTTCAGCACAGATTTCAGAGTTTAATTAAAGTGTTCCACTAACCTATTGATTTAAGGGTGGTACAATGAAAAGTCTTAAAAGATTTACTTTAAAACACTGGCAAAGCTGGTGCATTAACTTGGGACATCAATGTGGTTCCCTGATCCATGAGTATTTCTTCAGGTATACCTACCCTGGAGAAAAGTAAGACTAGCTCTTTGCCTATTGAATGAGCATTGGTTTTCTGTGGGGTTATTACTCCAGAAAACTTAGTGATATAGTCAATAATGACTAAACGTATAAGCAGCCATTATGGCATTCTACTAATGGGCCTATGAAATCCATGGCTACCTAACTAAATGGCACTTTGGTAATGGACTTTTGAACCCAGGGTGAATTGGAGTTTTTGATATCCTTGCTGCTTTGAGCTGTTTCTGTCTAGCCTTCTGTTTTGGCCACACAACAAACTTATGACTATGTTCAGGTTAGTTTTCTTCTCTTAGTGGATTTATTACTATGGGCCCATTTCTGTACATCTCTATATACAGATATCCCTAATTTCTTTAATGACTGGAATCTTCTGACAAGGTTCTATATCACACACTATGTCTTCCCCTTTTGGTTCTTGCACTGGGCTTTTCTGGCAAGGCTCAGTAACTGGCTTCTGATAACACATACGTTTTTTCTATTCCTTTTGGCCAAAGTCAGATTTTACTTCCCTTTGAAGTTTCTGCACAAATGCCCTTTTCTTTAAAGGGACAGTGTATTTTTAACAGTGTATCAGGAAGCTAATGCCCTTCCCCAATTTAACTAGAAGATATTTGGGAAAATGTGTTCTAAATAGTATGTCAGGCTGCTGCCCCAAATTTTTTTCTAGGGGTATACACTAATCACAGAGTGTATGATCCCAGTCCCACAATCTCCACAATGCCTGGAACAGGGTGAAAATCTTGACATATTATAATGCAATGTGTTAAACTAGGCTCCAAAACTACATGGCAATTTCATCTCAAGTGTTTTAGAAGTATGTAGTACTTTACCCAACATGATCTAAATTTCTACATGTGTTATGAGGGGTTCATGTCTATCGATCGACAACTCAGTATATCGACATCCACTTCACCGACATCTAAAATCACGGACATTTAACAGGTAAGAGAATTAAATTTAGCTAATCATGCCTACCAGACATGCATAACACTACCATACTTACTTAAACATGGTAGGCATGATTAGCGAATTTAAATGTCTTACCTGTTAAATGTCCGTGATTTGCGGTGTCGATTATTTTAGATGTCGGTGAAGTGGGTGTCGATATACTGAGTTGTCGATCGATAGACACGAACCCGTTATGAGATAATACTTCTCATCTCCATGAGTACATATTGCTTCCATTTTTCTCTTGTCATATGTTTTATGCATTCACATATAAGGTTCCTTAACAAGACTGACCATGCTCACTGAATATACTAGTCCCTTCAATTCCTTCCCATCCAGTAGTGTGCATTTGGCTAAGGAAGTTATGGATCACAGACAATATGCTGATTCTGCTGTTCTAGCAGTTATTTTATCATATTCCATTGGCACAATTTTATGATCAGTATGTTGGTTGGAAATCACATTTATTACAGGCAAAGTATTTACATTTTACCAGTGGTAGAGGCTGCAGGCATTTTAGTACTGATTATTATTCCAAAAGTCATGAAACTACACCTGTCATTGGTAATGTCAGTGTAATTTTCCCAGACAGCTTTGTGGTGTGCTGGAAATATTGTTGATGAATACCCCAAGAACAGTGTTACTATTAAAATAATTTACCCCTGATGAGGACCTTGAGGTATATCTCACTACCCTCAAACTGTATGCCCAACAGGATGAATGAGAAAGGGCATTCCAGGACAGTATTTCATCAGCCTATTTAACTGAAGAACTAGCCTTAATCCATATGGACGGGACTGAATACCAGTACTACGAAAGAGTCAAAAAGGCTTTACTTGCCAGAGCTTGTTTTACTTTAGAAACACAAGCTCAAAAGTTTCATAGCTGAACATTTTCTTACAACACATTAATAAAGCCATAATTACGTAACTTAACAATATAATTAATTTTTATTTATTTTATTTTACATTTGTTGACTAGGAAATTCCGACTGGATACATGTTCATTTTCAGTGGAGGCCCGGGGAGAAAAGCTTTATTTCACATATGAATAACATTGTACAGTATACCATAGTATGGAATGCTAACTAGGTAACATACAAAATATTGTAGTAAAAGCTCCAATCATACAGATAATAAACAGGGTAGTCATACGTTTGTATATAACACATAGGTAACAGAAAATAAAAATTCTAATAGGCAATAAAAGACTAACAAGGTTATAGGGCATTAGGAAAAGTCATAGTTAGTCCAGTAAAAGGGAAAGGTATGATGGAAAAGTGAGAATTGGTGTAGGATATCTCGATTAACTTTGATCTAGTAATAGATGTACAGTAGTGTATAAGTAGGGCAAAAAGATAAGAAATATATCAGTGTGGAGGATGGGTGGGAGGGTAGAGATAGAAAGCATGGCGAGGTGAATAGTGATGTATTACATATATTTCTCTTAGAGCCAGGACAGATACGTTCTTGACTGAGTAGTTACGAGAGTTAGTCCGGATTGGTACATGGATAAAGCCAGTGTGCCATGAGATACTGTTTGAAGCTTTTTTTGAATAGGTCGTTATGGGGGCATATTGTGCCCCCACTTACGCTAATATTGTTTTGGCTTGGTAGGAAAAATTGTACAGCCTCCAATCTGAATATAGATATTGTTGGACTAAATATGTTAGATTTTTAGATGATATATGTATTTGCTGGGTTGAGAAGGAAGCTAAGCTAGATGATTTTTTTAAGTATCTAGACACTACAACCGAATTTTTTAAATTTACGCACATCATTTCTAGAAAATTTGTTAACTTTTTAGATGTCACATTAGAAAAGACCGTGAATGGTAGTGTAAAGTCTAAGGTCTTTCGGATAAACACATACTCCAATTCTTACTTGCACTACACAAGTGTGCATCCCCAGTTTCAGAAAAGGAGTATAGTTAAGGTCCAAATTATCTGTGCCTCAAGAATGACTTCATGTGACATGGATTTTAGAGATGAATGTGACTTCCTACATCGGCTATTATTGTAAAGGGGATACCCAGATGAATTTATTAAAAATATAAAAAATGAAGTAGTGACAGATAAAAATAAAAAAAATTTCCCTGTGCTGGGTGGTGATGGAGCTAGGGTCTTACAGCAAAACAGAGAGAGGCCAGCTGACTATAAGGCTAGTAGAGCCTTTATCACAGAACTTAATGTGAATATTCCTGGCCTTAACAAAATTGTGAAATAAGAATGGGAAAGATTTATGGAATTCACTGACCTGCCATTCTTAGAAAAAGGTCCCCTTAAATTTATTTATAAAAAAGGTAAGAGCTTGGAGAACTTACTGGAATTTAATAGAGGGGCAAGAAGACTTTTAGAAATAGACGTAGGGGAACTTACAAATGTGGGGTGTGCCAACAGTGCCAATATGTGGCTAACAAGGAGAGTCTTGTATTGACAAGTCGGGGCAGAACACTTAAGTAGTTATAACTATTACAATTGTAACAGTGAGAGGGTGGTTTATTTGGTGACATGCAGCCAGTGTGCCTCATTTTATGTAGATAAAACTGAGTCCAAACTAAAAGACGGATTTACGAACATAATTATGATATCAAAAATAAGAATGACACCAATGCCCTTTTCAAACACACATCTTCATGTAGCCAGGCCAGTTTTAGTTTCTTTGTCCTTGAAAGTATACCCCTTTACATTAGAGGAGGACACTGGGAGACCAGCCTGGAATACAGAGAAATGTACTGGCAGGTTTTCTTGGATGCGGGCAAACAACCAGGGCTCAATGGGTACATTTCTATTCTACCCTTATTAAAACTAAGAGCTGCTAAGCTTTAAATGTTGTCAATAATAGGCATAAACAAAATCCTTTAACATATAGCTATGTATCAGTAGTTTATGACATTTCATCTACAACTTTAGATAGAACTTTGGTCCCTTTAACACTGTGCGATGTTGCCAGTAGATGGTGCTAACACGACAGTAATGGGAATAACATTCCATATAAATGTTATTATGGCTTGTCTTACCTTTGAGATTTTAGTGATGAACATATATGTATAAATCATTTTTATTAAAGATTTTTAATGGATTTTAAATAAGACATACTATAATGTAATTTTAACACAAACAGCAGTGGACTGTTTTAATATATTGAACTACAGGTTGTTTTTAATAGTGTGGAAGTTTTGTGTGATCATTTGAAATTAATTGTTTTATTAAGGGGTGATGCTGATTGCTTAGGTAATTTATATTAATTTAATTCATATTACTATATAAAATACTTCGATTATTTTGATTAGTGTCTGATGAAGTCTGTTGGTGGACGAAAACGTGGAAGAAATTGTAGAGTTCAATAAACTGTTTGTGCATGCTGTAAGAGCACATCCATTTCCCCTTTTTTGGAATTTATTGGTTTTATGTGCTGGTGTTTTTCTCTCTGTATCTTGGTGGATTATCCGTTTTCTTGAGAGGATGGAAAGCTCTAACGGCTTCGTTCATTCGGAAGCCAAGAGGAGGGACAATTTGGGTGAAGAGCGAAAGCTGATTGGACAGCTTTCACAGCTCGTGGATCTGCTTACGCCGATCAGCCAATCCCTGGGCTGTATTCTCAGCAACTGTTCCCTTCCAGGAAACCAGGAGATTTTGATGCGTACAGCTATCAGCAATCAACATGGTGACAAGGCGAGAGGCCAACACCACGGGCAGACTTTTGGCTATGGACTGCATCAATCTGAGGATTTACCTGATTCAGTGGACCTGGGGTTTCTGAGAGCCTTGTGTTCTGACAACAGAGATCATTCTCACGGCTCAGCTGCTACCAACCTTCACCAACAGACAGGTGACTCTAATAATGTAGTTAATGTCTTGTTAAGAGAAAGCAAGGCTGACGAGTTTAACGTACGGATGGAATGGAGACAATTCAAACATTTGATGTTAATGCACCGACTGATGTGAATGTAGGACTGAGAGACACATATAAAAATTTATTAGCTAAACTTTCAGAACTGCTTATGAAATACAAAGCCCTGCAAATAGACAATGAATATCTTTGTGAATGCCTTAAAAGGGAAATAGTTCCCAAGGGACTTAGAGTCTCAAAATAACCAAATAATATATGTAAAGACTCGGACTGTTATAATGAATTGCTTGAAATTTTTAATAAATGTGGGCTGGATATTGTGAGAGTAACAGTCAAACAAAATAAGATTTCATTGGCAAAATTCCGTGTAGAAATTGATGCATTAAACAATAACATTACTAATGATTTAATGTTTATGGTTGATGATGAAAAAAATAAATATTAAGAGGTCTTTGATGTGGTGGATGAGAAGTGTGGTATTAACATTAAGAGGAAGATTAAGAAAATGGAAAGAGACCTATATGAATATAAAACTAAGACTTGTTACCCTGAACCAAAAAGATCCTTTGGGAGCCTTAATATTAATGAAGGGTACTCGGTTAAGGAAAATGTGTTTGTACAGGAAGATAGAAGGGGTTCTAATGTTGTTGAACATCATGTGCATGACCCTTTAGAGTACCCCCCGCTTCACAGGTCAGAAAGGATTATGAATCAGCAGGCCCCTCAGTACTCCCAGGGGTACAGTGTGGCAGCGAAGCGGGGTATAGGGAGGGGGGGGGACGTTTGAGATACTGAAGGATGGTAACGGTACAGATGTCAACTACGACCCTTTACAACATATTATTACAATTGATGGTGCCAAAAACTGTTTGGCTAGCTTTAGCATTTTCAACTATTCTGAGTACAAACTTACCGCCATATTTTTTAGTTTGCTATCGAAAGGTTTCAAATTAGTTCCTCATACCAAAGGTGATGTCTCTAGGTACATCATGGATTTCAAGCTATTTCTATGTAAAATGAATTTAGAAATTATACTACAAGGGAGTACACTTAATTACCAGGGACAGGAACCCAGCTGCAAAAGTACCTTTAACCCCCCCCCCCACTCATCCTCAATTGAGGAACTTTGAGGCATTAATTGACAAGGAAGTTAGGAAGTACACTACCCAAGGGACTAACAACAATAAAAAGGTTTTTAACTTAAACAGTGATGAATGGACTCTATTAAAACAGTTAAGGACCGATGATGGCATATGGATCATGAAGCCTGATAAAGGCAGAGATGCTGTGATCATGAGTTCAGTGATTTAGGAGGGTAAAATGCTCAACCTTTTGGGAGACATTGATACATATAGGAGGATATCGAAGAATTAAATTAATATTGCTTGCCAAAAGATTGACATGGCTCTTTATGATTTCTTAATGGATGGACTGATAAGTAAGGATATTTATCAGTACTTAAGTAATGATAGACCTAGGATTCCTAACATCTTCGGAATACCAAAAGTACATAAAGACTCCCTTGATACCCCATTGAGGCCTATCGTTTCTGCAGAGGGCTCTAAAACTGCACGCCTAGCAAAATACCTAGACATTAAGCTTAAGCCTCATGGGCAAAAAAATAAACAAATATTGAAGGATTCATGGGAATTTTTATGGAAAATTGATTTGGAATTTGATTATAATCAGGTACTATTTGTCACTATTGACATTAAGGACAATTTTTCTGTAATCCCCCATTCTAAGGGGTTGGAATGGTTGGAATTATACTTGACGGAGGAGGAGGTCCAGACTTCCAATAATGATTTACATATTATTTTGGGGCTTATGGATTTGGTTCTTAAGAATAATTTTTTATATTTCAGTGGGGAATTTTTTTCACCAAATCAAAGGGGTCGCTACGGGGGCATATTGTGCCCCCCACTTACACTAATATTGTTTTGGCTTGGTGGGAAAAAGTGTATATCCTCCAATCTGAATATAGATATTGTTGGACTAAGTATGTCAGATTTTTAGATGATATATGTTTGCTGGGTTGAGACGGAAGCTAAGCTAGATGAATTTTTGTTGTATCTAGACACTACAACCGAATTTTTAAAGTTTACGCACACCATTTCTAGAGACTTTGTTAACTTTTTAGATATCACGTTAGAAAAGACCATGAATGGTAGAGTGAAGTCTAAGGTATTTCGGAAAAACACATAATCCAAATTCTTACTTGCACTACACTAGTACGTATCCCCAGTTTCAGAAAAAGAGTATAGTTAAGGTCTAATTTATCTGTGCCTCAAGAATGACTTCATGTGACATGGATTTTAGAGACGAATGTGTGTTCCTACATCGGCTATTCTTGGAAAGGGGATACCTAGATGAATTTATTAAAAATATAAAAAATGAAGTAGTGACAGGTAGAGATAAAAATTTTTCCCTGTACTGGGTGATGGAGCTAGGATCTTGCAGCAAAACACAGAGAGGCCAGCTAACTATGAGGCTAGTAGAACCTTTGTCACAGACGTTAATGTGAATATTCTTGGTCTTAGCAAAATTGTGAAAAAGGAATGGGAAAGATTTATGGAATTCACTGACTTGCCATTCTCAGAAAAAGGTCCCCTTAAATTTATTTATAAAAAAGATAAGAACTTATTAGAGTTTAATAGAGGGGACAAGGAGACATTTAGAAATAGACGTAAGGGAACTTACACATGTCGGGTGTGCCAACAGTGCCAATATCTGGCTAACAAGGAGAGTCTTGTATTGACAAGTCGGGGCAGAACACTTAAGTAGTTATAACTATTACAATTGCGACAGTGAGAGGGTGGTTTATTTGGTGGCATGCAGCCAGTGCGCCTCATTTTATGTAGGCAAAACTGAGCGCAAACTAAAAAGGCAGATTTACGAACATAATTATGATATCAAAAATAAGAATGACAACAATGCCCTTTTCAAACACACATCTTCATGTAGCCAGGCCAGTTTTAGTTTCTTTGTCCTTGAAAGTATACCCCTTGACATTACAGGACGACCCTGGGAGACCTGCTTGGAATACAGAGAACTGTACTGGCAGGTTTTCTTGGATGTGGGCAAACAACCGGGGCTCAATAGGTACATTTCTGTTCTACCCTTATTAAAAACTAGGGGCTGCTAAGCTTTAAATGTTGTCAATAATAGGCATAAACAAAATCCTTTAACATATAGATATGGATCAGGAGTTTATGACATTTCATCTGCAACTTTAGATAGAACTTTAGTCCCTTTAATATTGTGTGATGTTGCCAGTAGATGGTGCTAACATGACAGTAATGGGAATAACATTCCATATAAATGTATTATGGCTTGTCTTAAGTTTGAGATTTTAGTGATGAATATATATGTACAAATTATTTATTATTAAAGATTTTAACGGATTTTAAGTAAGACATACTATAATGTAATTTTAACACTCACAGCAGTGGACTGTTTTAATATATTGAACTTTTGGTTGTTTTTAATAGTGTGGAGGTTTTGTGTGATCATTTGAAATGAATTGTTTTATTAAGGGGTGATGCTGATTGGTTAGGTAATTTATATTAATTTAATTGAATCTATATTACTACATAAAGAGTTTTGATTATTTTGGTTAGTGTCTGATCAAGTCTGTTGGTGGACAAAAACGTGGAAGAAATTGTAGCATCAACTGTTTGTGCATGCTGTAAGAGCTTGTCCATTTCACCTTTTTTGGAATTTATTGGTTTTATGTGCTGGTGTTTTCCTCTCTATATTCTGGTGGCTTTTTTGAATAGAGAGTGCGAGGTTATTTGTGTGAGGTCAGCTGGAAGTGAGTTCTAGACTTTGTCTACAAAGTTTGAAAATAGGGAGTCACCGGCTGAGTTATTAGGTTTGTGTGAAGACCGAAGTGGCCTGGGGTTACAATAGGTGTTGATGAGATTTTTTAGACCAGGGGTGTTTTCAGGGTGGTTGAGGACATTATGCGTTACTATAAGTTGATTATAATGAAGTAAGCTGGGAAGTTCTAGCCACCCTAAAAGTTTGAGGTTTTGGCAATGATGTGTCCAATAGTTAGATCTTGTGGCAAATCTGGCGATATGTTTATAACAGTATGAGAGTTTACCAAGTACTGATTTATTCACATTAAGTGGGATAGGTGAGGCATACAGGAGGGTAGAGAGTAGGTGTGTGCGGGCAATTTCAGACCTAACTAATGGGGTAAGGAAAGGTTTATTTCTATATAGAGAACCAAGTTTTTTGTTAATTGTTTTGATAGTTTGATTGGCATGCATATCAAATTTGAGGTTATTATCAACTATTACCCCTAAGAGTTTTGTATAGGTATCTGGTGAAATAATGGTACCACTGCTGGAAGTTACTGTAAAGGTGAAAGGAGTGGACATGCAGGGAGGGGAGAAGAGCAGTAGCTTGGTTTTATTAGGGCTCAAAATCAGACATTTATTATAGAGCCAGTTTTCTACTATGTTAAATGTTTCTTGGGTTAAGGACAGAAGATTTGCTGGTCAGGAACCAGAGCAGATCAGAGTAGAATAGTCAGCATATTGAATACAAGTTGCATCTGGGATGGCAGAATGAAGGTTATTGATAAAGATAGAGAATAAAAGGGGTCCAAGAATAGAGCCTTGTGGAACTCCAAGAGAGAGAGAGGTAGTAGAGTGGAGTAGAGTAGAGTAAAAGATACACAGAGGGTCAACATAAACAGAAAAAATACAGAATAATAACTGGCAAATTTAAAAGGTTCTTACCTACTCTTCAAGAAAATGTTGTCATAACATCCCTAAATACTCTACAAGTTTTGTTGTGCTAGTAGAAAGACTGCTATGCCATGAAACCATGTATAAATCTGAGCAGTCTGAAACAGTAATAAAATATATGTCAAATGGTGCTAAACAAAAATAACCGCAGTAAACATATTCTGTTATAAACTTGGAAAAAAGGTCACAAAGGTAGAATCTGTAGTAATTACAGTAACATTGTTAAACCTGTGAAAACTATAGCTTCTAAAAGACATGCCACTAGTGATGTTGTATCTCTAGAATTAGATACATTATCTTCTAGAGTGACTGACATTGTATTCTGTTACTGTACAAATGCCAGAATAATTAAGTGCAAAGTCCTAATCGATAGCAGAGAACTGAAAGGGTTATTAGATTTAAGCAATATGGCAAAACTTACAAAACAGTACTGTATATAGAAGAAGAAAGCTGCTATTAATAAAGCAGTTGAAGTTGGTTACATTCACAGTTCTAAAAACAGTATCCTGATAGACAGAAGTAAAACAAATGGGTTTTCAAAAGGTAATCCATTCAGTAGCCTTCATTCTAAGGTTGCCACCTGTCCAGTTTTCAGTGGGACATTCATGGGTTGAGCTACCTTATCCTGTAGCTAGCTGTGCAAAGTAGTGGGACTTGAAAAGTCCTGCTTTTCGATCGCACTGAATCGCCATGGAAAAACTGCAATTACTTCTGGCTTTTCCATGGCAATTCAGTTACGTCACCAATCCAGACCTGCAGGTAGAGCTATTCCCTGTTAGGTCCAGATGTTTTAAATCTTGCAGCAATTGGCTGCAGTTCATAAAGGGGGTGGGGATTAGGGCAGGAAGAGCCCAACAAAGATCTCAACTGTAGAGCGGTTTGTTTTACAGCATCTATAGCTATTACCAAAATTAAGAGTGAGATTTTTTTTTCTAACAGCCGAGCCAGCCAGCCATTCATCCATCCATGCAGCCATTCATCCATCCAATTAGCCACTCCAGCAGCCAGCCATTCATCCATCCAGTCAGCCAGACAGACATTCATCCATCCAGCTTACCACACCAGTAGCCAGCTAGCTGTTGTACCCATAACTGCATCTCCTTCACCAGTCCTGTGGTGATGTCATGGTAGAGGGTGTGGCCAGTGTCATATTGGCTGTCATATTGGCCACATACCCATGTCCCACTATGGCCCGCTTAAAAGGTAGCAACCTTAATTTACCACATGACATGATAACAGGAATTGTCCTCACTTTAAAGAGCTGTGGAGGCAATGTGAAGAAAGTAATTCTTTTGACAGAGCACCTATCAATGTGGGGAGGAGAAACAGCAAGTGAAAAAGCCTACAGGTTTACCTCTGCCTCATCAAGAAAAAAAGGAAAGTAAAAAACAGATGCATACAGAATGCATGTCCCTAACAAACAGGAAGAAGGCTCAATTCTAAAAAAATAAATAAAAGGTACTAATATTTAGCTGCATAGATACAAAGAAAAAAATAACCTACACCAGTTAACGAGACATGTCAGAATACATCTCTAACAGAACGGTTTATGAGAACAAAACCAGTAGAAGTAAGGGACTTGCACACTAAATATTGTAGCATGCAAGTGTTGAAAAGCAGGGAGTAGAAATGGCAGTGCGGTCTAAAAAGGCTGAAAAGTAGGGAGTTGAAGTAGCAGAGCTAAAGATAAGGCAAAAGTCACTGATAGAGTGCACTGTAAGGAAATTAAGTTAGGAAGTATGGAAAATTAACAACTTGAGCTGAATTCTACATGTTATGTCAACTTAAAACAGGAAGTCTCAGAAATCAGTAATTCTAAGCAGGAAGAGAATGTTTAGAAAAAGTGTTACAATAAGAAACAATCCACCAGGCCACTGAAGGAGAAAAAGTATCTCAGTTGAGCTCTAAACCCACTTCTGTCAATATAAAACAGAAACTCGTATAAGGGGAAGACTCTAGGCAACAGGTATCTTTAAGTAAGGGAACAGGTAAAACTGAAGATAAATTCTTGTCAAAGGGACAACAACCTAGAGAAGAAAAAAAACTGAAAGGTGGTCATCAGTCACTATGACAGTGTGAGGTGCATAGAGGACAGGAAAAGGATTAAATAGTGAACACTGATATACAACATTTCCTAGAACACAGCCCTAATATTCCTATTGAGCCAAAATACATAAGCTCTAAAAAAAGGAAGAGGGTTCAGTACATTAGAATAAAGAAAGGAAACAAGAAAATTAAATGTGACATAAATAGTAATTAGCGCTAAAGAATATTGGTATGAACTGTGTTTTCTAGAACAATTAGACACTGTGACCTCAGTGCCTGTATTAATAAGGAAGAGGCAGGCCTTCCTCCTCATGTCTGGATGACCTTGTGGAAACCTCAGGGTTAGTTGACTAAGTAACCTGGCTTTACTTTAAAAATGCACAATGCAAAGATAAATACACAGCAACAGAAAACATAACTAGCGTTGTAGGGCAAGAAGCAGAACAAAACTATTTTGGCTTCCTATTCATATTTTGAGTTAAAAAATGAGTTTTTACAGAGTGCATAAAGATAGAAAGGAAGTAGCATGGTAAGTAATGGAGCCCAAGCCTTTTAAAAACATAGAGACTGGATTACCCCATAGTCATCTGCTACAGGAATGCCTGGAAATGGACACGTTTAAAGCACAGATTCAAGCAAGGTTTTACTGGCCTTGAATAATGAAAGAAATTGAGAACAACTTTGATGGATGCTCTGACTGCCAGAAGGCAGCCTCTCAAAATCCTTTCTTTATAATGTCTATCACACAAATTCCACTCAAACATACTGCAGTGGAAACTGTTACACCACAGCAATGGATTTCAATATATTAGGTTATTTTAGACTATGCAATTTATATACCCTGAAAAAAATGCAGATAAGTAAAATTAATGCTAAGTTTTCGCCCAGGGAGCTAGTCTTATTATTTTCCAAGATAGGAATACCAAAGGAAATTCTCACAGATCAGGGAATTTGTACAGATGTCAGTGATGATTCTAATTTTGAGTTACTGTATAGCAGACATTCTCATGGATTATTCGATACTGCCAGTAGAATTTGGGAAGAAAAAAAAAAACATTTAAAACTATCATAGAGCACTATACAAGTATGGAAGACAGGCTGAAAGTAGTAATACACAGAATACAGGAAGAGACAGAACATTTTCAAGTTTCACAGTAGGGGGTGTATAGCAGAAATCCATGGACCAGGGAGTTTAAAGCTAGAGAACAATTGCTGTTTTTGGTTCCCGTCAGCAAAAAATAAGTTTTTGGCTAAATGGAAAGGATAATTTGAAAAAAATAAATAAATAACTGAGGTGCAATGCACAGTTTCAGAGGTAAGAGAAGACCAGAACAGATATATCATATTCAGTGTTCTAAAACTGAAGAAGGGAGTATAAACATTTAGTTAGTTAGTTTAGCATCTGAAACCAGTGACTGCTAAAGAAAGAGAAACTAACCTTTATGCCTGCAGTACAAATAAGATGATACACTGTACAATCGACAAAAAATAAGAAACAAAATAATTTCTGTTACAGAATAAAGAAGAATTTTCAGAACTGCCTAGTAGAACAAATTTAATCTAACTTTATAATTAGTTTATTCCATAAGAAAAGGTTAACTTAAAATCTATCAAATACCTGAGTTAAAAAGGTAGGCAGTACAAGTAATAGTAAGAAATGCTTCAGCTAAGGGTAATTAGAGTCCAAAAGTGAATGGAACAGCTCTATTGTGCTAGTTGCAACACCTGATGAAATGATCAGGTTCTGTAATGATTTCATGAAGCTTTTAGCAACTGACATTTACCATATGCATAAGGGTTGGCAAGTTAACAGAATGGTTACTGGCAAATCCCTTTAATAGGCGAGCTTAAGAAAAGATAAACGTTTCTACACCACATGAATTATTTCAGTATAAAGGTTTTCATTTTGAGGCTTAAGAAAAGATTGCCTTTTCAACAACAAAAGGATTGTTTCAGTATAATGTTGCTCATTTTGGGCTGTACAATACAGCAGCAACTTTCCAAAGTCTAATGGTCAGATGCTTAAACCATACACAAACTATGCTGTAGCTTGCCTAGATTATATTGCACATTCTGATAATAGGTACTCACATATCTAAGGTGCAGGGTTTACTAGACTCCATGAGGCATACAGGACTGTGAATGCTTCTAAAAGCAAGGTATCAATGACAGAAAATTTGGGTTTCTCATAAGGACAGAAATGGTTAAACCTCAAAAAGAAAAGGTAAAGGGCATTATTGAAATGACCTCCTAGAAACTAAAATGCAGGTAAGAGCATTTTGGGACCTAGTAGGATATTGCTAGAAGTCTGTGTCCCATTTTGCAAAAATAGCAAGCCCCAGCACCGACTTGAACAAAGGGAACATGCCTCTGAAAATAAAGTTGACATTAAAAGCTGACACTGGTTTTTTGTAAGCTCAAGGAAATATTATTTTCACAGCATGTGCTGGCATCTCCTGCCTTTTCTAAACCAATCACAGCCTATATGGATACATCATTGGTATGGGTAGGAGCAGTGTTCTCACAATCTTTTCATGTAGAGGAACATCTGATATGTTTCCTCAGTCAAAAGCTAAGCAAAGTAAAGACTAGGTATTCTATGACACGTCAAAGGCCAAGCTATCAAGTGGGTTCACTAAGATTCGGTTGGGGAAGGAATTCACTGTAGTAAAGGACCATATCCCTCCAGTCTAGTTACATCAATGGCAGGATGGGAAAACAAAGGTCTAAAGGTGGACCTTATCTGTGCAACCACTTAAATTCAAAGTCAAACACGGGCCATGCCTTCCCACCACAATGCTGATGGCCTGTCTTGGCCACACAGCCCATATAATAGGAATGAAACTAACAGTTTCAAGCTAGGGGTCAAATGTAGCACAGCATGGTGGTTCTGACCAAATAGAATACATGTGACCAGGAAATGTATAATAATATTTATAGCAGTGCTATGAAGAGTTCATTTTAATAAGGTGATATTAGTTTAAATGAAACATGCGTTTTCTGTTAAGTTCTACAAGTTTAACAACAGAAAGCTATCTGGCTGCATTAGTAAAGTACAGTTGTGTAAGTGGAACTTACCATAATAGTAGACGCCTGAATGATCACTGATGCAGTAGCCTTAGTTATATGGGTTATATCCTGCCAAGGATATAACAACCAGTCAGCTTCCAATTCTTCAGGACACCTTCCACTTTCCCAAACTGTCAAGCAGCTCGAGATGAGCTGACTAAAAGACATGCTTGGGCATGAAGCTCTTCAGAACTTTCCTGCCAGCAGAGAGAGGGAGGCTGAGTCCTGAAAGGACAATGCTTAGAACAACAACAACAAAAAAAAAAAAACAATGTCCACATAAAAAACACACCAAACAACAAATGGATGGAGGTAGTGGCTACTGCAGCAGCAATCATTTGAACATCTACTGCCTAACTGTGAGGCGACAACGCTACCGCAGCACCACCACCGCATGGTACTTTAATTTACACAACTGTAATATTTTCATCATATTGATCACTACTGCAGTATCTTTAGCTTTATAGGTAGATTACCTTAGCTTACTACATTTGGGAGGTGGAAAGAGAAGAGCCCAGGATACCCTAGAGAACGGCCCTAGCAAAGCTTGACCTTGACATACAGAAGGAATCAAGCTTACAGTGCTTAGCAAAATTGTGTACAGAGGACCAAGTAGCAGCTTCTAGAAAATTTTTAGAATACAACCCTTTCCAAAAAGCCACAGACGAAGCCAAGGCTCTGCTAGAGTGGGCCTTGACCCTGCCTGGAATACTTCTGTTATTGTGTATAACAAAAAATAATAGCCTTAGACAACCATTTCAAAATATTTTGACCCTCTTCATACCTTCACATGAAATGAACAATTGATCTGAAGATCTTAATTATCCAGTTCTGTCAAGACAGTACCTCAGTTGTCTGCACACATCCAAGGGATGGAGTATTCTTTCTTCTGCATTTTTAGGTTCAGGAAAGAAAACAGGGAGATGAACTGTTTGGCTACAAGTAAATATGGATACTAATAACAAATGTTAAAAACACTCAGAGTGTAACCACAAAAACTCAAAAATAAAGTGGTGTTTACATTAAATTCTGTTTGCTGATACTCTCAGCAGTGGTGTTTTTTATTTTTATTTTTAAATGTGGATACTACTTCAGGCATAAAACAAGGATTAGTTCTCAAAGAAACCCTGTACTTATAGAAAACAAGATAGGGTTGACATGCCATAAGAGCTTGCATCTCGGATACTCTTCTTGCAGAGATCAGAGCAATCAGTAAAAATGTTTTCCATGTTAAGAACCTCAGGTCAGCCAGATTAGCTGGTTCAAATGGAGCAAATGTTAGCTTCTGTAACACAAAATTAAAATCACAAGGAGGACAGACCAGTTTTCTTGAAGTCCTCTTACGCAAAACACCTTTTATGAACATTTTGACATGACATTGCAATGAAAGATGATATGTGGGCAGACATGCTGAAATGGCTGACAAATGAACCTTGACAGAGGAATAAAAAAGGCCACAGGATAGTAACTCATACAAATATTCTAAAACTAGAGAACAACTAGCCCTGAATGGGTGCTGGTTATGTTGTTGGCACCATCCAGAAAATCTTTTCCATTTGCTACTATATGATTTTCTAGTAGCAGGCTTTCTTGCCTGTATTAGTACCTGCTGCACATTCTCAGTAAACAGGTGCCTAAAAGGAATTAAAAACCTCACATCCGGGCAGTCAAATGAAGATGACTGATGTTGGGGTGTATGAAACAACCCTGTTCTTATGTGAGTACATCCAGTCTGTGTGGAAGCTTGTGATAACTGCTCCTGGCCATTTCCAAAAGAAGGGAGAACCACTGTTGCCTGGTCCAAAAGGAAGTCACCAAAATGATCTTGGGGGGGGGGGGGTCCATCTGAATCTTCAGATGTACCCTGAATATTAGTGGAAAGGGTTTAAAAGCATACAGGAACATTCTTGTACAAGGAAAAGAAAGGGCATTGTCTTACAGATCTTCCTGCATAGAGTCCAGACACAGAATCTTGCCAGTTGATTGTTTGGAGACGAGGCAAAGAGGTCTACTTGAGGACCTCCCACAGATGGATCAAATCTTGAAAGGTCCCTGATCTATTTTCCATTTGTGAGGGTCTGCCATGGTCCTGATCAGCTTGTCTGCCACTGAACTTTGTGCTGATGGAATGTAGGATGCCTATAGAGTGACACTGTGTTGTGAATCTACATCCCAAGTAACATGGCTAGTCTGCAAAGGGGGTATGACCTGGATCACCCTTGCTTTTTGATGTACCACATGACTGTGATATTGTCTTTAATCACTTGAAGTGGTTCCAGGGACCAAAGATGGTTCAAAGGTTGAGTGCCCTGATCAGGCCAAGCATATCATTGATATTTATGTGTTTGCATCTGCCCTTGGTGTCCCACACCCCCTGCATTTTTATTCCTCCTGAAACTGCTTCCCAGGCAAAGTCTGAAACATCTGGGGAGACCTTGATTTAAGGATGTCTGTTGTCTCAACCAAAAGATTTCTCCCAGCACTGGGACTTGACAATATAAAGGGTGTTGATGCTCAGGCCAAAGAGATTTCTGATGCCACTGTATCCTTCAAATCTGGAGTTTTGCCAGGGGTATCATGAGAATCATACATGCCAAGAGACCCAAAGTCTTGAGGTATTCCCTTGCAGTGACCAAGGTCTGAGTGGAAAACCTTAAAAATTGATCTAAATAAAGATAGTACAGTTGTGTAAGAACTTATCATAATTAGAAGTTATGTACTTACCATAACGTTCCATCTGAGTAGGTGGATTCATTTGTCTGCAACCTGTGGGTTATGGATCCGATATCGGATCTGAACCGGCATGGTTTATCCAGCTATGGATCCGAAATGGGTAACACATTATATGCAGGAAACAGATTCATTTGTCAGCAACCTGTGGGACAGAGTCCCCAGCTACCTGAATCTTGATGCTCTGCCTCTAGATGTGATATCCAGCTTGTAATGAGAAATAAAGGTATGAGATGAAGCCCAAGTGGCTGCTGAACAAATGTCATCCAGAGGAAAAAGAATACACTGTGAAATCCAGCGTGACAAGGAGACTTTGGAAATTGGTTTACCCAGATTGAATTTGGCAAAGGAAATGAACAATTGGTCGGATTGCCTATGACCAGCTGTTCTGTTAAGATTGAACATCCAAGGAATGCAGCTTGTATTCACCCTTGTTCTGGTATTTAGGAAAGAAAACAGGGAGGTTGATGGACTGACTAATGTTTGCTTCTGAAGCTACCTTAGGAAGAAAGGAGGATTGGTGATGGAAGACCAAGTAAGGCTGCTTCATGGATAAGGCTTGAAGTTCCAAAACTCTTTTGGCGGAAATGTGGCTACTAAAAATGCAGTCTTGAGAGATAAGAATTTTAGATCTACTGTGGCCGCAGGCTCGGAGGAGGGAGCGCAAGGCCTGAAGAACCAAGGAAAGATCCCATGTGAACCGCCCGCTTGACAGGGGGGGGGGTCTAGAAGGGCTTTTTAGTGGAAGATTTTACATAATTTGGCGGACATAAGAGGTCCAGAGTCATGACCAACATGATAGTGAGAAATGGCTGCAAGCTGCACTTTGACCGTGGAACTACTGGCACCATCATTAAAAAGAGTGGTGAAAGTCTAGCACCAAAGGAAGGGGAACGTGAAGGATCTAGACCCCTGCCGCGCTCATGGAGAATGAATTTCTTCCATTTACTGCAGTAAATTTTTCTGGTAGAGGGTTTATGAGCCGCAAACAGGATGGCCCTTCAGGTTGTCCAGACTCGAGTTAGTAGGTTCGATGGTTCGTGAAATCAGATCCGAATAGGTAGATTCACTACCAGATCTGTCGAGGCCAGAATGGGGCAATGAGGATCATTCTGCACCCCAGAACCTGGAGCATCAGAGGCAAAGAGGCCAAGCATGCACCAGAGAGATTGCAACAAGGAATTCCACTGTGTGCGAAGATAATGCTTATTGAGCATTGAGAGACCACTCGTGCGGGGAGAGAAGAGAAAGTGGTTGGTGGAGATCGCCCATTCCCAAACTCTCATGGCTTCTCACAAAGGATAAGACCTGGTTCCCCCCTGTTTGTTAATGTACCAGACCACAGACATGTTGTCTGACTGAATCACAATTGTTCCCAGGGGAAGAAAGACCTAGCACTGCTCTCATCTCTAGAACATTGATATGCAGGAGGTCTCTGAATGAGATCCTGGGAATGGAGCCACCACAAGAGAGACCACTTGCAAGCCTTGCTGATCGCAATGGGATGATGCATGGGGAGAGCAAGGTATGACTACTGAACTTGAAGTGTCCACTGAAGGACCCGCATGTTGAACTTGGCGAGTGGAAGAAGAGAAATCGCTGCCGCCATGGACCCTAGAGCCCTCAGGACCAATTCTGCCGGAACTGAGCTGGAGTGGAGGATGATTCTGAACTCTGTCGGCTGTGAGAAATGTTCTTAACTCCTCATGTCTAACCTGGCATCTATAAATTCTATCAACTGGATAGTAGATGCCTTGTTCCCTGAAGCCTCAGGTGGGCCGCAAACACTGCTAATACTTTGGTGAACACCCTGGGGGCTGTGGTGAGACCAAAGGGAAGGACCCTGAACTCCTGGAATGTCTTTCCATCAGTATGTGGTATCCTTGAGGTCTATAGAGCACATCCAGTGATTCTCTCCCAGAAGGGAGGATGGATTGCAAAGTGACCATCCGAACTTCTCCTTGGGAACTGCCAGGTTTAACAGGGACAGGTCTAAGAACCTGGAGTAGAACCCTGATCCGATCTGGTCTGGGGGTCAGCAGATGGCCAATTTCTGCTGAAGCAGCCTCCCACTGAGATGAAAGGGGATCTTGTATCCTCTGGATATAATGGAGGACCCAGCGGTCTGATGTTATGGACCCCGACTGCCTCCAGAGTGGAGCAGTCGGGCAACCCTCAGGGCTGCTGTGCCCGAGCATCCTCCCTGTCCTCCTCTGCCATGGAAGGACTGGTTATACCACATCTTCTTCTGGCCCTTTTGGTTCCTAGAGTAGGACCTCTGGGGCTAGCGTCTTCCGTCCTTCTCGCTCTGGGTCAAGGTGTCGCTAACCATCTTGCCAAAAGGGCAGAACCATCAAAGGGGGTTAGCAAGACTGTTTGAAGGGGCAGAATGCGAATGGGCGCGGAGCCAGGCCTGGCCCTCAGTAGCATGGGACAGCAAGAGGTATTCGCCACGGATCAAGAGGGCCATCTTGGTGGAGTGCAAAAGTTTGTCCTCCTCCGACATGGACTCTGGGGGGGATGCAGCGTATTCCCCGCTTGGGGAAGTGAATGTTTAGTTCAGCGACCTTCTCGGTGATCGTGCTGCATCCTGATAACATGTGCCAGATAGTTGTGCGCCCTCACTGAGAAGGTCGATGAACTAAACATTCACTTGGATGGACTGAGGACTCTCCTGGGCGAGTTCCTCTTGGTGGCTGCTGCCGTCAACATGGCATCAGGCCGGAGGTCCCTTGGTACTGGCCACGTGGGGGCTTGGGATTGGCTCCATGGTGTCCGGTTCCTTCCACGCCCTGGTGGTGGGTCAGCAGGAGGGACACCCAAGAGGTAGACGGGCCAGCTTTGAATGCCTCCAAGAACACGGACTAGGAAGACTTAGGGCAGACCACCCACCCCTTATACGAAGCATTTCCATGATGTCTCCAAAGGAGACATCCTGATCTTGGGAGCCTTCCCTTCCTCCAAATGTCTTCAGTTAAAGACTGTGCTTGTGAGGTGCTTCTTGGGGGCTGTCGGAGGCCCTCGCCGAGCAGTGTCTTGTTCCAATGGAACAGCTTGGGGCATTGGCTGTCCCAGTGGCCGGATGGTGGAAGCCTGACCCAGTGCAGATGGAGGCGGGAGCCAAGTGCCGGGGTCCGGAAGCCTCAACAGAGCCCTCTCCACTACATCTCCCCGGATCCGGAGCCAGGCTCCAAGAGGTCAGATCCAAACACTCGAGGGCAGGGTCGGATCCAAAGTACCTAGTACTATCGCGCCACCCCACCCCTGGCTGCTGCTGCTCCCCGGAGAAGGAGCGGAGGCAGGAGCACTCCCATCTGCATCTGGGCCTGGATGAACCTTTGCATCATCCGTCCAGATCAGCCGAGAGACTATACGTAGACCTTGAAGAGGCTACCGAGGTAGGCCTTAGCCTTGAAGGAGGTCTCCTCCTCCTCAGGCCCCGGTGAAAAGGAAGGGGACCTGAGCTGAGAAGGAGGAGAGCCAGCAGCCAAAGAGGCCGGGGAGAAGGTCTCGGGTCCTTCTTCCTCACTTCCTCTCCTCCGAACCCGTGAGGGAGGAGGGGGAGCAGGTAAAGCAGCAATCGCCGGAGCAGAAACCACTAATGGGGCAGAGGCCAAAGCCGAGTCAGGGGGTAAGAGTCCCGCCAAGACCAGCTCAATGCCCTGGGGTTGAACCCTGCACAGATTGAACATCCAGAGGTGAGGTGTTCAACCCAGTGTGGCCATCAGCAGGGGAAAGCTTATGGCCACACTCGAGCATCAAAAATGGGCTTCTGACATAACTAAAGAAAGAAAAACAAGTATTTAGTGCTAAACTAGCACGCACACAAGGCCCCAAATACAACTCCTCAAACAAAACTCCGAACCAGCGAGGGGAGGGAATTAAAGATAACATTTTTGAGATAAAATTTTAACCCAAAACTATCAAAAACCTAAAGGAAACCTAACACAATCCCACAGAATTAACCAAAAGAAGGCAATCTGAAACTTTTCAAGAGTTTTAGAAACACTTAGCTGAAGAGCTCAAGACGATCCAACTGGTTACCAGCACTAGATCTGAGGTCATGTAGGGAGAGCAGGGCATTATGGGTGAGGGGAGGAGCTAAGAGCTCGGATCCATAGCTGGATAAACCATGCCGGTTCGGATCCGATATCGGATCCATAACCCACAGGTTGCTGACAAATGAATCTCCTACTTCAGATCAGTAGATGTCCTTCTCTTCACTACTGCAGTATTCTTTATGACAGGGATTCCCTGCCAAGGGCAGCTCGACATCCAGCCAGTATACCAAAGCCTTTAAGTTGCTTAAGGTACACCATGCATCACATGTATGCTTCCCGCGTACAGCATAGGACATAAAGGTGACATCTGGATATACCATCCTCAGAACTGAGAGCCCCAGTAGGAACGCCAGTCCAATGAGTAGAGAGATAACAAGTGCATCCACATGACAAAAGAAACAAGGGGAGGAGGGATGGAGCGAATACTGCAACAGTGAAGAGAAGGACATCTACCATTATCATAACTATACTATGTCCTTTCATTTCACTGTTGCAGTATTCCTTACAATAGGGAGAGTGCTAAAGCTCAGGAAGAAGAAAGGGAGGAGGAAGGACCAGCAGAGTTCTCCAGCAACCCATGAAGAATGGCCCTAGCAAAGCCAGCTCTAGCTCTGGATATCACATCCAACTTATAGTGCTTGGTAAACATATACACAAGTCCAGGTAGCTGCCTCAAGAATAGAGTTAGTATCTAAATCCTTCAAAAAAGCACCGGAAGAAGCTCTAGTAGAATGAGCCTTAACAGAAAAAGACAGGCTCTTGCCAGGAAAGGAATAACAAAAAGAAATGGCTTTAGAAATCCAATAAGAAATAGTGTGCTTGGAAACAGTCATTCCTAAGGATCTAAGATGAAAGGAAACAAAGTTGATCATGTTTACGAAAAGTCTTATCTTATCCAATTAAGATCAGAAATGTCTATGCGCATCCAAAGTATGCAGCACCTTCTTGCTAGCCAAATGCAGACAAGGGAAAAAAGTAAATAAATGAATGAATAGACTGATTAAGAGACAACTCATTCACCACTTTGTGCATTAAAGGATTGGTATGTAGGGACACCCTGTCCTTATGGACCACCAAAAAAGAACAAACCATAAGGGCTTGAAGCTCAGACACCCATCTGGCAGAAGTAAGGGCTAACAAAAGTACAGTCTTCCATGAACAATGCTGTAAGGAAGCTGAAGCTGCAGGCTCAAAAGGAGCCTGGATCAATTTTTCCAAAACAAAATTAAGATCCCAAGGAGGAGGAATAGGCTTCCTAGGGGCCCTAAAGAAACTGTTTAGCCCCAAATCTAGAAGCTAAAGGAGGTGATAAATGCAGATAAGCAGAAATAGCTGAAAAGAGGGCTTTAACAGAAGAATAAGCCAACCCAGCACTGAGCAGCTCAGACAGATAAGATAAAACCACAGGAACATCCGCAAAAAGTGGATCCTGGTTACAAGAAAGACACCAAACAGAAAACCTCTTCCATTTGGATAAGTAGGATTTCATAGTTGTGGGATTCCTGGCCTCCTGCATGGCCCTAAGGACTTCCTCAAAACAATTGTCTGTATGAAATCAAAATCCTATCACCCACAGTGTCAGATGAAGACTGGACAGGTGGGTATGGATGAAAGATCCCTTATCTTGTATGAGTAGGTCCACCCTGTGAGGTAATTTGTGATGACTGCCCTGGCTAAATGTAGAAGAACAGGGAAAGTACAGTTGTGCACACTTGCCATAAATGTAGATGTGTGAGTGTATTCACTGTTGTAGTCCTGACTTGTGGGATTTCCTGCTGTGAAAGCCCTTGGCCGGCCTGGCTACCAGAGAAAATTTTTTCCTCCTCCTAAGGCTGGTGGACACCCTAATTGACATCAGTACACTTGGGCATATAGGGAGACACTCTACATCATGAGATCATTTTTTTTCTTGTACCTTGACAGGTAGGAGCCCCAAGTGAGCAGCAGGGAACTGAGGAAGAGAACCCTTACAGGAAGAGAGGCCAATGGGGGTTCTCTTTGTTAGAAAAGACATTGTTAGTAAACTACTTAATAGGCTAAGGGGGAAGGAGGGAGGAAAAGAAGACTGCAACAGTGAATACACTTGAACATCTACATTTATGGTAAGTGTACACAACTGTACTATGTTCTTTGTGTTTCACTGTTGCAGTCTTGACTTGTGGGAAGATTCCCAAAACTGAAAAGAGGGAGAAAGGAGATTGGGGAGGAGAGGGCAAATCCTGCTCTTGACCTAGAAAAGGGTGCCAAGTGGTAGTGTTTGGCGAAGGCATGCACAGATGACCAGGTGGCAGCTTCCATGATGTCTTTAGTAGGGACTCCTTTCAAGAAGGCAGCAGAGGTTGCAGTAGTCCTAGTGAGGTGTGACCCGACAGCCTCAGGAGATTTTTTTGCCATGATGGCTGTAAAAAAAGGAAATATTGTGGGAAATCCAGTTTGAGACAGTCTGTTTAGAAGCTGGTTTTCCCTCAGAACTAGGGACAAAGGTCACAAAATGCCAGTCAGATTTTCTGAAAGCTCTTGTTCTGTCAAGATAGTAGTGGAGCTGCCTATGCACATCCAGAGAATGAAGTATTCTTTCCCCTTTCTTCGAGGGGGGGGGGGGTTGAGAAAGAATGTAGGCAGGTGAATGGCTTGATTTTTAGAAGTGTCAGTGACCACCTTGGGCATTAAAGAAGGGTTATTTCTGAAGGAAACTGTGTGTGGGTTGAAGATGAGGAATGGTTCCACTGCCATGAGAGCCTGCAGTTTAGAGACCCTCCTGGCTGAGGTGATAGCCAGCAGTAGGGCAGTTTTCCAAGTTAGAAACTTCAGTTGGGCAGAGGCTGCAGGTTCAAAAGGAGGCAATGTTAATTTTTCCAGAACAAAGTTAAGGTCTTTTGGGCGTTCTGATGTGGATGACTAACCTAAACCTAAGAAATTGTCTTAACAGGGGATGGGAAAGGACAGGAGGAAGAGCAGGTATATGGGCCAAAATGGCAGATGCATGAATTTTAATTGAGGAGTAGTAAAGACCTTTATCAACAAGACTAGTCAGGTAATCTAGAATGGTATTAATTTGGGCTGAATCAGGATTGTGGTGCTGCTGCTGGCACCAGATGGAAAATCTTTTCCACTTAGCCGAGTGTGATTTCCTAGTGCTAGCCCTTCTAGATTCCTTGAGAATGCCCTGAATCTGTTTGCTTAGGGTAAGGTTGTTACTGGATGTTGTGGAATTAGTCAAGCTGAAAGGCTGAGCATCTGCAGTCTGGGGTGCACAATCCTTCCCTTGTCCTGAGTGAGAAGGTCAACTCTGAGGAAAAAGCCATGGACTCAGGTTGGTTAGTTCAAGAAACAGAGGATACCAGTGCTGCCTGGGCCAGTCTGAGGCTATCAATATTGCCCATGGGCCCTCTTCTCTTATCTTTAGAAGCACTTCAGGTAGTAGGGGTATGGAAGGGAATGACTAAATGAAGAGATGAGTCCAACAGAAGAAGTCATCTGCTCTCCAAGCTGATTTCTGTTTGATCTTGGAAAAGAATCTTTCCAGTTGAGCATTTTCCTTGTTGGTGAAGATGTCTACCTGTGGGACTCCCCATCTCTAGGCCATGCTGAGAAATATTTCCTGATGCAGATACCATTCGTGGGGGTCCATCAAATTTCTGCTGAGGTGACCTTCTGGAAGGTATTGTGCCAGAAGCTGCAACCCCAGAGAGTGATCAGTTTCCCAAACTTGCATCGCTAGACAGCATAGAGTTTAAGAATGGTTTCCCCCCTGCCTGTTTATGTACCACACAACTGTGGTGTTGTCTGTTTTAACTAACAGAACCCCTGGTTCCCATTTTTCCTTGAAAGCTATCAGGCCTGTTTGCACTGCCATAAGCTCTTTCCAGTTCATATGCCTGTCCTTGAACTAAACCTCCCACTTCCCTTGGGACTGGAGGTGTTGAAAGTGAGCCTCTGAGGCATCTCTGGTGAGAGTTTGGCCCCAGGGAGTGAATCTGAATGGAAGGCCATGATTTTGGGCACAAGCCTGTACCCATCATGAAAACTCCTCTTTGAGACAAGGGATCAGCTGTATCTCAGTCATCAGGGACTGACAGTGCTGGCACCATACATGAGTTACCTCATGTGTAGCCTCACCAGAGGAACCATGAGGATACAAGATGCCATGCATCCCAGTGTTCGGAGAAACTTTCTAGCTGAGAAGCATTGTTTCTGCCGGATACTTTTAAAGGACTGGGTCAAAAAGGAGACCTTGTCTGGGGGAGGGAAGGCTTTTTGAAGTGAAGAGTCCAGGAGTGCCCCCATGTAGACTATCCTGTTGGATGGAATAGTGTTGGATTTTTGTAGATTTATCGTGAAGCCCAGGGAGGACAGGAGGTCTTGGGTAAACTTCACATCTTTGTGAAGTTTTGATAGATTTGTGGTCTGTATCAGGCAATCATCCATGCAGGGGTATATCTGGACCCCTGTGGTCCTGCAGAAGACAATTGCAAAGGCTAAGCACTTGGTGAAAACCCTTGGAGCAGTAAACAAGACAAAGGGAAGTGCTGAAAATTGATAGTGAATGGAACCTGCTCAGAAGCAAAGAAAGCTTCTGTGTGATTCTTGAATTGGGATATGTAAGTAGGCATATTACAGATCCAGAGAAACTATAAAGGCCCATGGGAGGCTATCATGGGTAGGGGTTTTTGAACAGTCAACATTTTCAGTTTTGGAACCAGGAGAAATTGATTGAGGTTGGACAGGTCTAAGAACCTTCTTTTCTGGGAACCAGGAAGAGCCTGGAGTGGAACCCAAGGAGTTCCCCAAAGGGGTACTTATCTCTCCAACGACTTCTCTCTGGTGTGGACCAACCGATGCACTGAAACACCGCTTTGGGCTCTGACAATAAAAGACTGGTTTCATGACTTATAGTCTAGCTCCCTATATACCCAAGTGTACTGACGTCTGTTAGGGCATTCGCTAGCCTTAGGAGGAAGAAAAATTTTTCTCTGGTAGTTGGGCCAACCAAGGGTTTTCACAGCAAGAAATCCCACAACTTAGGACTGCAACAATGAAAATATGAAGAACATCCAATGCTGTCTGGGCCAAAAGGGAGTCACCAGCAAGATTTTGGGAGGATCCTGTTGAGGAAGGGGAGGGAATGCATAAAGAAACATCCCCTTCCAGGAAAAAGAGAGGGCATCCACCTTCCAGACCAGAGGACCTGGGACTCTGGAACAAAAAAAAAAGAGAAAGTTGTCTGTTCAAAAGAGAGGCAAAAAGATCCACTTAAGGAATACCCCACTGGTGGGCAGAAACACATTCCTGTGAAGCATCCACTCATGGGATTGTTTTATGGATGTGGTCAGAGAATCTGCCATAATGTTCTGACCTGATGGAATATAAACGGCCTGAAGTGTCACACGATACTGGATAGCTAGTTCCCACACTAGAAGTGCCAAACAGCATAGAAGATAAGACCTCGCTCCCCCCCTTGCTTATTGACATACTACATCACTGTGGTATTGTCTGTAAACACATTGAGAGACTTTTGGGAGATTAGAGCGTGAAATACTTGACGAGCCAGTAAAAGAGTTCTCATCTCTTTGACACTGATCTGATCTTTCCTTTGTTGAGGCGATCAAGAACCCTGCAACTTTAGGGAGCTGAAGGATGCTCCCATCCCATGTCTGAAGCATTTGTGAACAGCTCCTGCGAGGGAAGAAAGATTTGAACCAGGAGCCCCAGATTGAGAGCCAACTGCTAAATCCATCTCTAAAATTCCAGCTTAAGGCATGGAAGAAGAGGAACTATGCAGTCAAGGGGATGAGAATGCTGAAGCCAAACTGACTTTGGAAACCAGTGAAGTTTTCTCATGTGGAGTTTGGCAAAAGGGAGCAGAGCAATGGTGGAAGCCATATAACCTAGAGCTCTCAGAAACTCCCTGGCTGTGATTGATGTCAGAGAAAGAAGGGAATGAAAGAAGAAAATGAGAGTTAATGCCTTGGGAGGCTTTTGATATAAAACATTTTAAAAGGTTAAAATATATATATATATTTTTAAAAAATGTCATTAAAACTGTTCAACAGATGTTCAACATATACTACCATCTAGTGGCCAGTATAAATATTACATATAAAAAACCTTGCTTATAAAACACATTCAAGTATGTTGTGTCTTTCAGCTTTTTCTGGTTAGGGGTCGCCACAGTGGAACTTCGGTCCGCTAATTATTGGCAATAGATTTTTACGTGCCGAGTTGCTGGATCTGACGCATAACCTTCAATGAAGGTACGCCCATTCATGCATGTCTCCACACAGAAGACGCTCTAGCTGAGAATTGAACAGGACAACGTCTTACTGTGAGGTGACAACGCTACCGCAGCACCACCACCGCAGTTATACAACACATTCAAGTATAGTGAATAAAAAGTTTATATATGTTATAGTTTTGCTGCCCTTAGTTTTAACAAAGAGGCAATAGATACATACTCATTAAGACCAGGACATCTTGCTAAATCTAAAGTGACCTGCCAATAAATCTCCCTATATTCCAGTTTGGCTGTATGTTTTTTTAACCTTTTCAAATATTTTATATAGAAAGTTGTTAACCTGCACTGTCATCTAAGTGTTTAGGCATTTATTTATTTATTATTAGTAATATGTATTACTGAGGTTATATTCACATACTTGTATGCATTTTTAGGCACAGGCTAGTATGGATTAATGTGGTTTAATGTATTTTACTCAAATGTTTTTATTGGCTGATTAATTATTTCAAATGTATTTAATTCCCATTGGCTTTATTTGCACATCTTTGTCTGAAGAAGTCTGTAGAAGGATGAAAATGTATGTGTAGTGTTGGGCGTTAATTTTATGTGGATTAAACTTTCTTGTGGAACAGAGTTTCTTGTCAGTGACTCCTTGCAGCCCTTTGGTATTGTGAGTTTTTGGGCTGTAATTCGAGGGCTGTCTCTTCCTTTTTGTTGTGAAATGGTAGTTTGACCAAGAGCAAGGCTATTAGAAGTGGCCCAAACAGTGTCATCAAATAAATATGCAAGTAGTCTCAAAACTTAAATAGCTCTACACAGATCAGCCACAATGAAAAGTTTGAATATAATTTAATAATAAATAATAAAATAACAATACAATACTAAATATATATTCACAGTGACATCAGAGTTAAAAACCACAGGAAATATTTAAAATAACATTGCAGTACAGGCTCACACAAATGAAAAGCATAATCTAAACTAAGCTTTGCTATATTCCTGGCTGTATCTAAGATAGTTACTATACCCTAACAACTTACTTAGAGCAAGGGAGATGTGTTGAATGGTGTTCTTGCAGTTGTCAGGTGCAAGACAAACTGGAGAATGCTTTGTCTCATTCAGGGACTTCTCAAAATAATATCTAAGATATTACTGTTGAGATAGCTTGCAGAATGACATTATTTCTGGTCATCTGACTTCTAGTTCCCGGGCAAAACCCCCATGGCTAAAGCTGGCAGTATTTAGCATCTACCTGTAAAAATACTCATACAAGGGCTTTTGTTCAGACCTTTGTCAGATGCTGGAATTCATAAAACAATTGCATTCCTTTATGATTTCAGAGTAGCAATTGTTTCACCCCAAAGACAATACAGAAAGCTTCCTAGTACAGACTTTGTCTCTCTAGCTGCACTGAAACATCTTTATAGCTTAGCTTATAAAGTAGTTTAATTTCAGATATTTTTCTAAAGTTTTCTGGACTGAGATTAACCCTCTGGTTTCCTCTTTTAACATATACATTTAAACAGTTACAGTAGTGCATGTACATTTCTGTTCCCTCCCAGTTGGGCACACTGTGGATACATTTTAAGCACAAACACTTTTCAAAGACCTTTTCAGCACAAACATTTGTACAGAGCAGTTTGATATACACATGACATAAAGTTCTAATACATTTGTAACACCAGCCTCTTATATAAATTAGTTTGACATTCACAAATTATATTGAAATTGATATTCGATTGGAAAGAATCTTTATAGTTATTCTCTCGCCACTCAATGGAACAGACTTCCCTTGGCCTTTAGAAATATTCCCAATGTCTCTAAATTCAAGAAAAAAGAAAATGCTCAAACATCATCTAAATAACACCTGGCCATGTCTCTGTGACCATCCCACCTGAACACTACCCCTACTCCATCACTACATTCTCCCTACTCACTCTTCTCTCCTCAACTCCTTCCCTGTATTTAAAATTACCTTCATATAGCCCCAACAACTTTTGTTATCTCCGCCTTCCTTTTCCCTGCTGTTACATTTTATCCTCACCTTCTGTGTCTTTCTTCTTATTTTTTACTATAAGTGATTTTTCCTAATAATAGTTATATTTTGTATATTTACTTTTGTAACGGATATACTGCCATACTTTTGCAATGTACTTTTCTTTATCATGTTAATTTTTTTGTATTGTTGTATTGTGGAGCTTTTCTCCCTTCCCCGGGCTTCCACTGAAAAAGGGCTTTAGCCCAGTCGGACTATCCTGGTCAACAAATGTTAAATAAATAAATAAAATAAATAAATAAATAAATGACATATAATTATTTAAATAATTCCAGCTAGCTGTGCTGACAGTACCTCCTTTTGTTACACTTCTTCCTCCCTTCGAAGACTCAAACAATTTTTTCAAGTGCCCCTTGAGAAACGTTGCTTGAGAGGAATGAGCCTAGCTGGGAATACATTGCCCCATACCCTGTCTTGAGATCCCATTTGCCTTGGCACTGCTGTCCCCATTACAGTGTTGCACTGTCATATCATGTGCCTGCAACCCTAGGCTCCACCATAGTAATTTGGGGTTTTGCTGTCTGGCTTCCTGTAGCCATAGAGCCCCCTCAGACTCTTCCTGCCTTCTACTGCAAATATTTAGTACTAGGGCCTCCCTATCATAGTAAGGTTTCACAGTGTTAACATGGTACAATTTGTGCCCCAGCCTCCTACCTTGCAGTTCTACCATGTAGTTAACATCACTGACCTTCCTTACCACTTTGAAGGATATCTCCCAAGCTGCTTGCCACTTGTTGTGTCTGACAGGAATGAGAACCATAACCTGCTTCCCAACAGCATAGTCTCTAGCTCAAGCATTCCTGTCATACCAGACCTTTTTCTGCTATTGGGCTCCTGCCAGGTTCTCCTGGGCCAGGGCCATGAGTTCCCTGAGCCCTGTCCTGAGGTCTAGGAAATATGCCACAACAAACTCCTTGTGGGATTCACACTCACCCTCCCACTCATCACAAATCAAATCGAGAGGTACCCTCACCTTATGCCCATACAGCAACTCAAAAGGTAAGAAACCTGTGGATTTCTGGGGCACCCCTCTGTAAGCTAACAACAGATGGGGCAAATATTTGTCACACTCCCTCTTAAACTGGTCTGAAAATGCCCATGGCATAGTCTTTAGTGTATAGTTTAACCTCTCCACCAGACCATTAGTCTGGGGGTGGTCTTTAGGTGCTTCACCCCACAGTGCTTCCACAATCAAGTCAGCAGGTCTGACATGAAACTGGCACCTCTGCCAGTCAGTATTTAATTTAGGAAACTTACCCTGCTGAAGATCTCTAACAAAACATTTGTCACCTTTAGAGCCACCATCTCAGGGTATCTGTAGCATAATCTATTACCACTAGGATATACCTCTTTCCTGTGGAACTTAGGTTATTCAGAGGCACCACAATATCCATAGGTACCCTATGAAAAGGCTCCTCAATCACAGGCAAAGGCACCAAAAGAGCTTTGACCTTGTCTCCTACCTTGCCTACATTTTGGCACTGCTGACAGGTCCTGTAGTAAAGGGAATGCCATGGGCTATGGCTAGAAGTGCTAGATGGTAGACTCCAGGCACTACCAAATGCTGTATTCCCTCACCCTCTAGCCCTCCCTCAGGGGTCCACTCTCCATACAGTAACGCTTTGTTACAGTATATAGAGTCCCCTTTTCCTTGAGAATCAGGTCTCTCTCTAGCTCCCTCCTTCAAGCCTTGTAATGTAGGGTCTGAGAGTTGAGCCTGTCTCTACTCTCTCTTTGTAACCCTTCCCAGCTCCCCTTCCACAGGAAGTCTGGTATCCTTTGACAGTTGTACCTCAGTGTCAATTTGGGTATGACTACTCACCTCTGCCCTTGCAGTCACCGTGTCCAAGGGAACATTAGTATCCACCAGCAGCTGTGTCTCACCTTCAGTCACACTGCTACAAGGTAACTCCCTCTCTGAAGTAACCACCTCACCAATCCTGGCTTCAAGTGTCTGACTGGGTCCCCCAGGCTACCAGACCCACATGCCTGTCTCCAAGCCTGACTGCATATCGCTGCATGCACACAAGGTACTGTTGAATCAAAATCATTCCCTATTAGGATATCTGCAGGGATATCCTCAAACACACCTATTTGCTTGCCTCATTTTCCACCCTCCCTGTCAAGATGAGCCCTAGCCAAATGTATTTGGAATGGGGTCCCTCCTAAATCTCTCAATGGAGTAGGCTGCTCAAGCAAGTAATGCTCTTCTTCAACCATTGCAGGCTTCACAATGGTTAGATCAGAGGATGTTTCTCTCTTAGCAGTGGTCTGTTTCCCATCAACTAAGATAGGATATAACCTCCTGTGGTAGTTTGGTACCCCTGTTGTCTCCAGACAACTTACCACTGGCATTCTGGCATTCCTACTTGCTGGCTCCATTACATTGTGTTCCCAACATTGCTCCCGTAGACCTCTATAAACTATATGGCCCCACTGGCTACATTTAAAACATTTAACCCTTGATCTTGGCCGTGTACCTGAACTAGTGGATTCCCCTACTACTGGCAGACTCTGGTGGGGTGGTTTAGGCTGCCCACCATGGGTTCCCTTAGACCCATGTGCAGCACCGGGTATCCCTTTCCTGTGCAGTGATACCCTGATTGCCTAGTATAGGTCTCCCTTTTTCTCCAACTCATCTGCGGTGCTGCATTCTCTTTATCTGTCAACCAGATTCTCATGTCCTTAGGCAAAGTGCTAAGGGCTTGTTCACTCACCAAAACGTCTGCCAGCCCTTCAAAAGTGGTGACCTGAAACCTACTCACCCACCTATGAAAATAAGTGCTTAACACAGCAATATAATTACACACACACACTCATCTGCCTTGCGTCTATGCTCACAAAACGTTTTTTCTGTAAACTTCAGGTGTTAACTTAAAACACTCTAATAAACAATTTTAACTGTATTATAATTTAAGGAATCAGTATCAGACAATTTAGAAACAGCACTTACAGCTTTACCATGGAGTAAGGGGGACAGGAACCATACCCAGAGCTCTTGTTCAACATTATACTGTTTACATACCCTTTCAAACATATGAATAAAACTATCAAAGTGATCACCCACTGTAAATTGTTGAAGAAATTTACTGACCTTTGTTGCTTCTACGGTTAGGTTACTCCCTTCCCCGTTACCTCCATGACCCTGGCAAAAAGTCAGCATTTCCTTTTCATGTTGCCTCTGCCTCTCATTTTCTTTGGCTTCCAGATATCTCAGTCTCTCTGCTGATTCTAATTCCATTCATTTCTCCTGCTGCAATCTCTTTGCTTATTCTAGTTCCAAATGTTTGGCCTCCAGTTCAAGTCTCTCTAATTCAAGACAGATTTTTAAGTCCTCTGAGGAAAAATTGAACTGTCCATTTTCTGAGAGTTGTACATCCCCAAGGCCAGTCTGGCTGTCTTCCTGGTTGCTGGACTTTGATGCAGCTGTGGCTAAGGCTGCAATCATTTCCACTTTAGTCAGGTTGGCATGCACCAGTCCTTTGGCTTGGCATATCTCAGCCAACTGGCTCCCTGTCAACTTGCCATAATCCTCTGCTGACATCCTTGCCTGATCTCATTGACTAAGCTACCAAAAATTAATAAAACTGTTGTCATATGAAACTCTGAATATCTACCATGTGGCTGCTTAAGAGTACAAACACCTTCTTTAGTGACCACCGTTTATAGGCTACAGGAGTTCAATATCCGGACCACTGAATCTCATTATGTGATGTGGTGATCCCAGCACTGAGAGCCAATTAATATGTGGCGACCCACCACTGCCAACCAATAATCAAGGAGCCTCAATCCTCACCACTGGCAACAGTAGAGGATGTTCAATGGGTGGACAAGAGGTACACACACACTATTTCCAGTTTCAGCTCCCTACATCAAGTGCAATTTCCCTTAACAGCACACAGAGACCACAGTCAGTTTGGGGTTGGTTCCTCTACCTTCCTCCAGATCTACAATAAGACTCCACACTGGCACAGCTACAGAATTCAGATCTCAACTGAATAACCAAGCCAAGACCTCCAGCACCCTCTCTGTCCAACCAGTGTTTTGTGTCCCTGCCCAAGTAGCTGGCACACACACTCTTTGAGGTTTGATTTACACACATACCTGGGAAAGGCTGGCACAGGTTTACTAGCTATGCCCACTTCTGCCCAGACTATAAGGTAGTTAGCACTGCCACCAGTCACTCCTTATCAGGTATTTTAGGGTCCTTAACAAAGGGTGTCCAATCTTACTGTGTAATATTAATATTAATACAAATGGTAGTTTGCCGAAGAGCAAGGCTATAAGGAGTGGCTCAAGCAGTGTCATCAAATAAATATGCAAGTACTCTCAAAACTTAAATATCTCTACACAGATCAGCTACAATTAAAGGTTTTAATATACTTAATAATAAATAATAAAAGAACAAGACAATACTAAATATATATTCACAGTGACATCAGAGTTCAAAACCACAGGAAATATTTAAAACAACATTGCAGTACAGGCTGACATAAATAAAGAAAAACAAAATCTAAACTAAGCTTTGCTATATTCCTCACTGTATCAAAGAGAATTACTACACCCTTATAACTTATTTAGAGCAACGCAGATGTGGTGAATGGTGCTTCTTGTTGTTGTCAGGTCCAAGACAGAATGCTCTGTCTCGCTCAGATACTTCTCAAAATAATATCTAAAATATTACTGCTTGGACAGCTTGCAGAATGACATCATTTCTGGTCATCTGACTTCTAGTTCCCAGGCAAAACCTCCATGGCTGAAGCAGGTAGTATTTAGCATCTACCTGTAAAAATACTCTTACAAGGTTTTGCTCAGATCTTTGGCAGATACTGGAAGTCATAAAATAATTGCATTCCTTCATGCTTTCAGAGTAGCAATTAGTTCACCCCAAAGACAATACAGAAAGCTTCCTAGTACAGACTTTGTGTCTCTAGCTGCATTGAAACATCTTTATGGCCTCACCTATAAAGTAATTTAATTTCAGATATTTTACTAGAGTTTGCTGGACTGAGGTGAACCCTCCGGGTTCCTCTGTTAACACATACATTTAACCTGTTACATGTACATTTCTGTTCTCTCCCAGTAGGGCACACTTTGGATACATTTTAAGCACAAGCATTTTACAAACACCTTTTCAACACAAACATCTGTACAGAGCATTTTGATATACACATGACTACTTCTTCTTTTGGCTTTTCCCGGTTATGGGGTCGCCACAGTGGATCACCTGTCCACTCATGATTGGCAGTGTAGTTTTATGGTGTCAGGTTGCCATCCCCATGCCCAACCTTCCACGGAAGGCATACACACGCACGCACTCATGCCTAGGGCCAATTTAGAGTGTCCAATCCACCTACAGCATGTACAGTTCTAATACATTTGTAACACAAACATCTTGTATAAATTAGTTTGATACTCACAAATGACATATAATTATTTACAAAATTCCAGCTAGCTGTGCTGGCAGTACCTCCTTTTGTCACAGAAGATGAGACTGCCTACTAACAAAACCCAGCTTATTAGGGTAATTCCTTTGAAACTTGGGCAGAGGAGAGACAAAAACATGTTTCAATTCATGTTGAAGTTTTGCCCTTATTCTGAAGAGACTTAAGCAAATCAGCAGCAGCTGCATCAAATAAGTGCTTATCTAGAGGAGCATCCATCAACTTAGCCTTAATATCATCAGATAAAGGTTGAAGCCAAGGCCAGGAATATCTCCTCATCATAGAACCAAAAGTAGCAGCTCTAGAAGAAGCATCTGCTGCATCATACCTGCACTTAATAGAATGGTGAGCCACCTGAGAAGAATTTCATAGGAGAGCGCAAAAGTCTTACCCTCAGAATCAGGAAGGTCAGAAATTACCTGATAAGCTTGAGAAAGAAGAGCCAAAATATATCTTGATATGTGGGTGTGATTATTGACAGCCCTAAAAGCAAGGGTAGCTGAGGTACAAACCTTCTTACCTAACCTTTCCATAGTTCTGCTGTCTTTATAAAAAGCAAGTAACTTTACAGAAGGTAGCAACTCAGATGGCTTGTCAGATGCAACAAACACCACAGAGGGGTTAGCATAAGGACAAGTATTGAGAAATTATCAGTCCTCAGGCATCCTTTAAAACTGGTTATGTTTTTTGAGGGCAGGGGGCTGGCAGTCTGGATCCTGAGGCACAGCAGAAAAGGCACCCAACAAGGTAGCCAAATCAGGAGAAACAGCAGAAGGCCTAGGAGAGTCCATTTGTGAAAGCTCATAATACCTTTTCTGAACCTCAGAAACCTTGGCACAATCCCATTTAAAAAAATCCATCCTCTTGGAAATTGTGCCTCCAAAAGGAAATATTTTCAAAAGGAGAGTCAGTACTAGTGGACTCATCCTCCTCCTCAGAGCCATAGTTTAAGGGAGAAGGAATCCGGGAAGAATAAGCAAGGGATTCCTCATCTGAATCCCCTTCCTCATCAAAGGAATTATCTTCCCTAGGCCTTTTTAGAGGAGTAGAGGACCAAGGTGGAGTAGGAACAGAAATTCCTTGGTGAGGCTTTAAGGCCATAAGGGCATTAAACAACCCCTGAGTGAAATGCTGCCATTCACCTTGAGGGTCCTTCGGAGCAGGAGAAACATGTTTTGTTTTTTGCTTCTTTTTCAATGGGATGTCTGCCTTATAAAATTTAGAAGGCTCAGATCCTAGATGGCATTTTACGATGGTAGTCGGTACTTCCTCCCTAACGACAATCTGTGGAACATCCCTAGGACCTTCAGTAATAATCAGCAACAGCTCCCCGTGAACATCGGAAGGGGATGCCTGGAAGATCTCCAGGGACATGAGTGAGGTCATATTTATGCAGGCCTCTGAAGCGGACATGGCCGAGGAATCTAACAGCAGTGCTGGGCAATCCTCCAGGCTTTTATTAGCCTTTGGACAGATCTCCGGTGGAGGCGGTACAGCGGAAGAATCAGACATAGATTTCTTGGCCTTCTTTTTTGCAGACAGCTGACCCTCAGACTGGGAAGTTCCTTCCATGGTGTCTTTTGCTAAAAGCTTAAGATGTTGGTTCTCTAAGTACACAGCCAAAGAAGAAAGCTGGCCTCACAGAGTCTTTGGGATGAAAGCCTGACAAATGGAACAGGACATATGGTTGTGAGACGCACCAAGACAAAATAAACATTGCTCGTGATGATCTTTATGGGGAATCTGTCTCCCGTACAGGCATTTACTCTTTCTGGATGACATAAACCACACAAGCAACAAATCAAAAAGAAAAAAGATAAGGGAAAAAACTCCAATGGGGTGCTTATCTGAAAACAGCTTGGTGAACCAGCAAACAAAGCGGGCATTTGGACCAATAATCAAAAGATGGCGTTTGAACTGGCAACAAAGAAGTTCTGAAGATGGTACATCTAGACATCGCCTTTATGCTCTAATCTGTATGTGGGGAGCATATGTGGGATGTACGGTGTACCTTAAGCAACCTAAAGGCTTTGGTATACTGGCTGGACGTTAGGCCGCCCTTGGCAGGGGATCCCTATTGTAAGGAATACTGCAACAGTAAAATGGAAGGACATCTAATTTTTCCTGTGGAAGACAAGCTCTTTGAACCGAGGTGTCTGTTGATATCCCAGGAACACAGTCCTGTTTGAGGGAGTCAAGTAAGACTTTTGAATGTTCGCTTGGAATTCCAACCTATATAACAGGTCTCTCACCAGACAGAGAGAGACAGAGACAGAGGGAAAGATTCCTGAGACTTTGAAAAAGACTATGCAAAGATAAGCAAGTCATCTAAATATGGAAAAATGTGGACATCCTGTAGCCTTCAATGAGCTATAACTGGAGCTAGAACTTTGTGAACAATCTTGGTGCAATGGATAGTCCAAAGGGTAAGGTAGAGAACTGATAATGTGATGCAGACACACAAAACGTTAAGAAATGTCTAAAGTCTGGATAATAATGATGTGATAATAAACATCTGTTAAGTCTGGTGTTACTAGGAAACTTCAAAGAAGAAAAGGTAACAGGATGTGAAGTGACATCATTTAAAATTTGAGCACCATCACAAACAGGTTTAGGAAAGAAAGATCCAGAACTGGTCTCAAAGCATTTTATTTCTTTGGCAATAGAAACACTCTTGAATAAAAACCCTTCCCTACCTGAGAAGGCCGCACTAGTTCTATCACTCCTTGGGATAGCATGTGATGAAGAACAGGTTGAAATAAAAGAGTCTGATCTGGAGGATGAGGAATGACCCCCCCTGGAAAGGAGGAAATTCTTCTCACTACCATTTGTAATCCTGATAAATGATTTTCATAACCCATTTGTCTGAAACAATCTGTTGCCAAACAGAAAAATGGAGAGTCACACTTTCTGGGGGAAAAAGGACCAGGGTGGGAGAGGGAATCACAAGGTCTCTTGAACAGTCATTCAGATTTGTTGGGTTGCCCTTGGTTTTGGGAGGTTTGAGACTTCTTTTTGGAATATCCATGCCATTTCTTCTTAAACGTTTGTTTACCTGAATTTTGTTGAGACTGTTTATTCTGTTTTTTGCCACAGATGGATGAAGAGATAAAAATTCTATTGGACAGTTTGGAAACAGAGGGCTGAAAAATCTTTGTGATTCCCTAGATCAGCTTGCCCCTTACATCGCACTTTTTGATCACCTCTGCAGCAGAGGGGCAAAACATTAAATACCTATTCAAGGGAGAATTTAAAATCTCATTCTTAACATCATCTGCGAGGCTCTGAAAACACAGCCAGGCAAACCTCCTCAGAACAGAACCCTGGAAAAAGTATAAACAGAGTCATCATAAACACACTGCAATCAATTGTTAGGTTTCTTTTCTCCCTACAATATGGTTCCAGCAGGTTCCTATTACCTGATTGAATGTTTAGGTTAGCGAATGCTTAAACGTCAATCTGGTAATAGCGAAAGCAAAAAAATGTGAATGGCCAGTTTAATGCAGGGAAAGAATTCCCTTGGCCGTTATATGGATTTTGCCCCTTTCTCCACTGTAGAGTGATCTCGGAGTTGGTATATTTAGTTAGGGGGGTGTGGAGGCACAGCCCCCCAAATCGGCCATTCACTGTTTTAATTTTTCGATATTACCAGATCAACATTTAGGTATTTGCTAACCTAAATGTTCGATCGGGTAATATAGACTCGTTTCCGGCACTGTGTAGGTACGAGAAACCTGCTTGTACTTTTTAAAACTTTTATTTCTTTCTATTGGAGTCAAAGGAAGAGAAAGCCCACCTACTTTTTTTTTTCAACTCAACTTCTCACATACTTTGCAGAGAAATTTGTCTCCACCTGCATGATGTATCATAGACACAGTTAAATCTGTAGTTTACCATATCAGGTACTGCTGTCAATCTTAGATGGGCAATTAATCCTGCTAATGTCAGGAATGCAGCAGCTGATATACAAAAAGACAGAAAGCTGTGGAACTGTTTTCCACTGTTTTTATTGCAGAGGGGAGGAGAACTTAATAATCCCCTTTCATAGCAAAACAAAAGAAATTGATCAGTCAGGGGTTTAAAGTCAATTGTCAACTCTTCTATTTACATAAGCAGCAACACAGTATTGAAATGCTATGCTTTAAATGCATTTACCATTTTCAAGCCCCCCCCCCCCCACACACACACACACACACACACATACAGGCCAGAACTGCAGAAAGAGAATCAGTTGGCAACCCTATCAACTAGGTGCACTGATACTGTTCATATAAAGGTATTTTATGCTTTTTGTGACATCCTTCCAGAGGGGGATGCATATCTGGTACATGCAGATCCACTGTAAGAGATCCCCACTGACTTTGAGTCAGTCCTTACACTGGTAGACTGCAACTATAATATACAGCTAAATTTACTTTAAAGGAAAACTCCAGGCTCTAACACATTAACTCAAACGCAAGTTTTCCTTCATGCTTGTAAAATCAGCCAAGCCTCCTGTTGTTACAGGAATACTCAAACTTTTTTCAGTTTTACATTTCTCACCTTTCTTAGCATAGGGCAGGGAGGCCCATCTCCCATTCTTTCATATCACATCCTTTCAGGTGGACTTTGTCTCCAGCTTCATGACGTACCTTCGACACAGACTTATCAGTAGTTCCCTCTCCTGATGTTCCGCCCACACTGTGACATAGACATTATGAAGGGTGGCCCGGTTAACAGCTGCTATAAATTACTGCATATGTTGTTGTGGAACTGTTACTACCACTGTTTCCTTCAGGACTGAAAACATTAACGGAGCAAGTATTTCCAAAAGTAATAGTGCTGCTGAAGTGCTTGAAAACTATCAACACATGCACTACATGTGGTGGTAAGTTAATTGCATAAAGTTTTACTGCATACAAATCTATGCCTCAACTTATACCACCTATGTGCAATTAAATTAAATTAAATTTTATTGGTTGTGTTCTCCCGTTGCAGCTGATTTTTTTTTTCAACTGTTACTACGATTGGTCCCCAACGACTGTGCTTCATACCTATCAACCTGTTAGGGCCATAGGCTCAGAAATAGGGACAGTTTTTAAATATTGCACTTACAAACTTAGGAAGTTGATAGAATAAGGGTCAGCTTCTGGTGTTTTCTCCTGTCTACCTGATGAATCTGGGCATCTTGGGGCCATGCAGCAATTGCCTCATGTACACAGATAAACCTCTCCTCATACCACCCAACACTACAACCTGTGAGAGATGCACTTATATAGCCAAACTGGAAGCAAAGCTCTCTTCACCCAAGACTGGACTAGACAGTCAAGAGGAGAAGGTAAACACTTGCACCACACCACACCACACTCATCACATAGTCCCTCAAAACCTACACCACCAAAACACACACATAGAAACACAAAACACACACCTACATTCACTGAGGCTCTCAATAAAAATCTACCCAAGCAACAGGGACCTCCAAAGCAGAAATGCAAGCAACCTCCACCCCCAACACAACCCAAATGAAACACAGCCCACAAACTCAGTGTGCCACTCAACCACAGCCCATAAGGCATAACAACGTACCCAACACTCTAGTCATAGGTGACTCTATAGTCAGGCACACTGATGTTCCACTCACCAGGCTAAACAAGGAGAAAGTTACTTTCAGCTGCCTGTCAGGTGCCAGGATCCGCCACATAACGCATGCACTCAGGTCACTCCACAACAAGTACAAATATGACTCTGTCATTGTCCATGTTGGTGTGAATGACCTGAGATGTACATCCCTGGACTACATGAAAAGAGACATGGAGGAGTTGTCCGATCTTGTAGCCCAGGTAGGTATAACCCTAGCCTTGAGTAGCATCCTGCCATCATACAGAATGATACCACAGTACAAGGACAAAATGATTGACTTCAACAATTGGCTAAGCTTCTGGTGTCATTCTAAGGGAATCCAGTATCTGTCTGCCTGGGATGACATGACTGACAAACCACGATGCTTTGCCAGAGATGGCCTGCATCTGTCCCCCTTGGGATTCTGGATACTGGCGAAGGGTCTTGCCACCCCATATAGTGCCTTTTTTAGGCAAGGTTCAAATGACAAATAAACCACTGTAACAGGTACAAGCAAGCAAAATCTGAGGGTAATGCTACTTAATGCTAGAAGTCTAAACTTCAAAATGCACTCACTCGAGGCACTCCTTAAAAATGGAGAACATCGACATCTGTGCAGTGACAGAGACCTGGTTCAAGGCTCCAGGGAGTACCTCTGCATTACCAAGCTATAATTCATACCACACCTTTCAGCCACCTAACCTGGACCGAAAAACTAAAGGCGGAGGCGTGTCCATATTCATTAAGGATAGCCACATATCCAGGCTAGTTGCTCAGCATAATGCATCCAAGATTATCCAAGTGCAACTAACTCTGGGCAAGACCGCAATACAAATTGTAGCTTGCTACAGATCCCCCAACCATGCCCCAGGATTCCCACTCCTCATTTCTTGATACACTGGAAAATATTAGGGTACAACTACCCCTCCATTAACTGGGAAAATTACTCATGTACCAACTCTTGTGCTCAACGTTTTCTGGAATTCATAAATTCCAACGCCTTGGATCAACTTATCCACACCCCCACCAGGGGTAGCAATATCCTAGACCTGGTCATTACCAACATGGGCAACTGGTGTTCCACACCAGAGGTCATTTCCTCGTTGGTCAGATCCGACCACAAGCTAATCACCCTAGACATCCACATCCCACCCCCACCCCCCCTTTAGGGAAACCACCGTAAAACATTTCTCCAAAGCCAACTTCACGGTTCTTAAGACAGAAGTGGCAAACTTTACGACACCCATGCTGATGGACAATAGAGGTAAGACTGCTGAATCCTATACAAATGCACTTTATAAGCTCTTACATGAGTGCATGGACCATGCAATCCCTAACAGAAACAAGATGCTATCCTCCAAAAAAAAGGAAGCCAATCTGGTGGTCCCCTGCCATAAACAAACTCAACAACAGAAGAAAGAAACTGTTGCAAAAAAGAGTAAAATCCCATGATTGGAGGAACTCCGTGGTCAGCCTCAGTAAGAAGCTGAAATCCCTCATAAAATTCTCCAAAGCTAATTACAAAAACAAAATCAGCACTGATTCTAAAGACAACCACAAAGCATTTTATATGTCAAGAATCTCAATGGCAACACTCAGATCTGCTCTGAGTTACAGCACAATGGCATTAAATATACAGAACCAACTGATATTGCCAACATCCTGGCAGATAGGTTCAGTGCTAACTTTACCCCTCTCTCACCCCCTAAAGGGCCCATCTCTATACTGGAAGAATGCAAAGTTCCTGTAATCACGGCTGCACAGGTAAAAAACACACTATCCAAAGCCAAGAACACAGCATCCATGGGATATGACAACATCCCAGGCTGCATTCTATACAAACTACAGAATGAATTGGCACCCCGCCTAAGTACCATGTTCAATCATAGCCTTACCTCAGGCTTTATGCCCACTGAATGGCATACAGCAATGGTTATCCCACTCCACAAAGGGGGAGCCACCACGGACCATGGGAACTACCGCCCCATTAGCCTGATGAGCCTGGTCTGCAAGGCTATGGAACGTATCATCACGGAACTTATAAACAATGACACTGGTAATCTCTAAACCTGATAGACTTCTTTGAAGTGGTCACCAAAGCCATAGATGAGGGTAAGGTGGTTCACACAGCCTATCTAGATCTCACCAAGGCTTTCGACACCACCCCCCACTCTGGAATTATAGATAAACTATACACTAAACTCGGTATAAATCTCTATGTCACAAGATAGGTTGCCAACTGGCTCACTGACAGAACCCACACTGTGAAAGAAGCAGACTCTAAATCCAACTTCAGACCAGTGACAAGTGGAGTACCACAGGGTTCAGTCCTGGGTCCTCTCCTGTTTGGTATCTATTTCTCTGAAGTACAGGCTAACACAGAAGATCTTTCACTAACAAAGTTTGCAGATGACTGCAAATTAGGAGCCATAATCAAAACTCCTAACGATGTGGACATCCTACAAAAGGACCTCACTGAGACAGATGCCTGGTGTCAAAGCCATGGCCTCAAGCTCAATGCCAAAAAGTGCACTGTCATCCCTTTTGGTAAAAACTCTGTACCCATGAACTACTACATAGGCGGTAGTCTACTTAACACTGAAAGTGTGATAAGAGACCTTGGGACACAGGTGGACAGTAGTCTCTCCTTTGATAATCACATCGCCACAGTAGTCAGGAAATCCTTCTATGTGGCACACCTCATCACAAAAGGTTTCTCATCCAGGAAAAAAGTGGTCATTGTTCCCCTCTACCCATCACTTATTAGACCCATTATAGAGTACAACGCCCCTTTTGGTATGTACCTCACAAGACATCTACAACAACTGGAAAGGCTGCAGAAATACCTCACAAAGAGGATTACCGGCCTCAAACAGATGCCCTACACAGACCGTCTCAAAAAGCTCCATCTTTACTCTGTCACATATCGCTTACTCAGAGGCGATCTCTGCCTAACATACAAAGCTATGTAAAACCCAGAGCTGTTGGACATGCTCCACTTAAAGAAATTCCAATCCCTCCAAGCTACACACTCTAGGGACCTAAACTTGTCACCACAATAAACAGAACATGCTGGAGGGATAGATTCCTGTCCCAGAGACTTCCCATACTCTGAAACAAACTACCTATCTATATCAAATAAAGCTCCTCATTAGCACTCTTCAAGAAAAATCTTGATGATTGGATGGCAGATAGGAAATTCACCCCAGGGATCACTTCTGTGGCTCTGCTTGACAGGGGCACAGGAAAATAATTTTCTTGGGTGGCAAAAGCCAGGGTACTGTTTGGCTAGGTTTATATAGGCCCTAGGGCCAATAGCCTAGTACCTACCTATGAATAACAGATTTTGCATTAGCATGGATTTTCTGAAGGTTGCAAAGTGTAAATGTCAAATGTCTGCTGCCTTTTTCTTAATTCAGCATTTAATGCTTTACCCCTAAGTTGCCAGAAAACCTAAAATCTAACACATAAATGAGGAGATTCCAAAAAAATCAGTAGTTTAGAGGTATGCTGTGCTTTGGTGTGTGTCTATGTATACGAGTGGGTTTATCGTTCTGATCGCATGTGTGTTAGTGAATGCATGCATGAAAACAGAATGTCTGTCTGTGTGAATGCAGAAGAGTGTGTGTCTGTGTGTATGACAGAGACTGAGTAATGCATGAGAGAATGATCGGTGCGTGCATAAAAGCAGAATTTTTGTGTGTTTGTGAATGTAGGTGAGACTGTGTCTGTCGGTGTATGAGAGAGAGCGATGCCTGATAGAGTGAACAGTGCGTGTGTGAAAGCAGAATGTCTGTGTATGTGAATGCAGAAGAGACTGTGTCTGAATGTATGAGAGAAACTGCAATGCATTAGAGAATGATGGGTGCGTGTGTGAAAACAGAATATCTCTGTGTGCGAATGCTGAAGAGACTGTGTCTGTGTGTGTGAGAGACGAGTGTGTATGAAAGGGAGTTAGTGATGCATGAGAGAATGATCGGTGCGTGCATGAAAGCAGAATGTATGTGTGTTTGTGAATGTAGATGAAACTGTGTCTGTGAGTGTATGAGAGAGAGTTAGAGATGCCTGAGAGAATGAACAGTGCTTGCATGAAAGCTAAATGTCTGTGTGTGTGAATGCTGAAAGTACCGTGTCCGTGTGTATGAGAGACAGTGTGTCATGCATCTGGCCATCGGGTTGGTGTGCCAGTGAAGGGAACATCCATTATTTTTTTTCTGTGTAAAGGAATATTCAAATGGCAGCAAATACAAAAATAATAAATAAATAAGAGCTGGGGGATATATATCAAAGATTACAGCTATGTTGGTTAACTGTGCGAAAGTATGCTGTAGAAGCCTTCCCGCTTGGGTTGTGTTAGAAAATGTATCTGTTTTTAGCTGCCTTTCACGGAGAGACATAAGCCATGGCTTGTTGATGGCTATTTGTATGCAACATAATGCATTTTTCTATGGGAAGCCTTTTTCGGATGCTATTGCCTGCCACTGAACCAGTTTTTGTGTTTAAAGCCTTTTGCTGATGTATGCCATTATTGAGCTGATGGTGAAATTTCAATACAGGGTCCCACGGAAGAAAGTGTGAGTGGAAAAATAATGTATTTATGTGAAATGGGATTTAAAAAATCGAGAACATAACCTGTGCTTAGTGTTTTTCCTTGGCTTTAAGTGTAAGATTAATAGCTTTGATCTGTTACATATAGCATACTGAGATAAGACATCCAGGTTAGATTTCAGGAGACTGTTGATAATTGGTCCCTCACCTCTGATTACTGGTAAACAGCCCAGATTACTACTTGTATGCTTTGTGTTTGAGAAGGAGCTTATTAGCAGGGCCTGATTGTCTAGATTAGCCCATATTTAGACAAGTCAACACCTGACCCTTCTGCCTAGCTGGGACACAGGCAGAATCCCAGGGGTGTATTTTCTGGTTCCCATCCAGTTATCCAGGCTGCGCTTAAAAAGGGGTAATGGAATACTCTGCTTGACGTAGGCAGGTAGTCTATTCCATAAGATGGGGGAGTCTCTGGGACACAACTCTGTCCCACCAACAAGTCTGGTTGATGTCACAGACCAGGTTGAGGTCACGCATGTGGGTTACTCAAGTGGAGCTTGACTTGCAGATATGCACCAGTCCCCTAAAGGCGGGGACCAAAATCATCTTGTATGCCAGACAGAGGTCACCTCTGAGGAGTCTGTATGAAACTGAGTAGAGGGATAGAGCTTTTAGCCTATCTCTGTATGGGAGATGTTTGAGGCCCTGCATTCTCCTGGTGAGGAACCTCTGTGGTCTCTCCAGCTGCTGCATGTGCTTTGCGAGGTACATGCCGAAAGGGGCATTGTCCTCAATAATGGGCCTTATAAGGGAAGAATGCATGGCTGTTATGACCTCCTTGTCACTGGTTGAGATACCCTTACTTATGAGATGGATCATGTAGAAAGCTTGCTGTACAATGAAAGCAACATGGTGGTCAGAAGTCAGGTTGCTATCAGCCTGGATGCAAAAATCCCTCATTACCGATTGCGTGCTTAGGACATTGTTAATAATGAGATAATTTGTGCAGACGTCACTCTCCCCAAAGGGGATGATGATGCATTTTTTTGTTTTGCATTCAACTTGAAGCCATGTTTCTGGCACCCGTCATTGTTTGGGTGAGACCCTATTGGAGGATATCCACATCACTAGGGGAAATGATGACAGCACCCAGCTTGCAGGCATCTGCAAACTTGGTCAGCCACAGCCCACTGGTTTTGGCCGGCAACTCAGAAAAGTACATCACAAATAACAAGGGCCCCAGGACCAAACCCTGGGGTATGCTGCTCATCATGGGTCATGGGTCTACTGTTTGAGGTGGGTTCCCCTGTTTGGACTAGGCAGATTCTATCAGTGAGCCAGTTTGCTACCCATCTGGTAACATATGGATTGATGCCTAGTTGTGACAGTTTATCTATTATGCCCAAGTGGGGAATAGTGTCGAAGGCTTTGGCCAGGTCAGAGTAGGTAGTGTGCACCATCTTCCCCTTCCCCTCTTCCATGGCTTTGATGACTGTCTCGAGGAGTCACCCAAATTTAACAGACATAACCCTTGATGAAGCCAAACTGTGTGGGATTGAGTGTATGGAGGTTGCCAATATCCTTGTTAATGAGGTCCATGATAATCCGTTCAATGTCTTTGTGAGTCTATTATTACCTGGATCGGTAGACCCTCCACCTTTGTGCAGAGGGATGATAGCGACTGTCCTCCACTCAACTGAGATGAAGCCAGTACTCAGGTTTTGGATGAATGGGGCAGCTAACTGTGCTGCAAGTTCCTGCCTGAGTTCATGTAGGATGCAGCCTTGGATGTTATCGTTTCCCATGGAAGATGTATTTTTTGCCTTTGAGAGAGCAGTGATGACCTGTTCCCATATAACAGGAAGGGGGCAGGTATTGGGGATGTCCTGATTTACTGATGGGGGACAGAGGGATGAAGTTTTCACTGAATCTGTCAGCTCCCATGGAAGATGTATTTTTTGCCTTTGAGAGAGCAGTGATGACCTGTTCCCCAGATATAACAGGAAGGGGGCAGGTACTGGGGATGTCCTGATTTGCTGATGGGGGGGACAGAGGGATGAAGTTTTCACTGAATCTGTCAGCCAGCAATTTTGCTATACCTACAGCATTTATATATGTGGTGTACTTGACCACCAGTTCTGAGCAGATCTGGGTCCTTCCTTTGAGATCGCGGACAAATGCAAAGAAGGCCTTATGATTGTCTACAGTAGATGTGGCCAATTTATCCTTGAAGTTTGCTTTGGAGAATTTAACTAATGCTCTTATTTGTGTGTTCAGGCTAAGGAGAGATTGCTTCCAATTGGGAAGCTGCTCCTTCTTGGTCCTGGACAGCAATTTTTCCTTTTGTTATAGAGTTTATTTATTGCAGATGTCTACCAGACAGGTTTACTCTTCTTGCAGAGGATGATTTTAGTCCTGTTGGATATTCCTGATTCCATGCATCTATATAAATGCTCATATAGTGCTTTGGTGTAGTTTTGGATACTGGTACCAGTTCCTACAGACAGGGAGAGGGTTGTGAAGCTATTGATACTGGGTCTATATTACCATGTCAAAAGACGTAATCAAACATGTCTTAATCTACATGAAAATATCGAACTGTTAAAATTCCGAATAGCCGCTTCAGCGAATGTTTTCCCAGGGGAAAAAAATCACCCGGCCATACACACACACAAAAAAAAAACTTGAAACCCTACATGGTGGGGGGCTTCACCCCCTGCCCCCTACACCCCTCCTAACTAAATATACCAACTCTGAAATCACACTACAGTGGGGAAAAGGGCAAATCCATGATGACAGCTGAGTGAATTTTTTTTCCCCTGGGAAAAAATTAGCTGAAGTGGCAGTTCAGGATTTTAAAGGGTTGATATTTCCGTGTCGATTAAGATGTGTTCTGCAAACACGTCTTTCGACAAAATAATATAGACCCATTTATACCATCCTTCAGGAGGCTGAAATCAGCTTTGGAGAAATTCTTTTGTTTGACCCTAGCTAGAGGGGGGGGGTCGGGGAAGATGGTGACTTTGAAAGTGACTGCTTTATGGTTGGATCATACCAGGGAGGATGATACTGTAGGGATGCTGCAGTGGTTACTCATGTTGATTAATACCAAGTCCAAAATATTATCACCTCTTGTGGGGGTATCAACTAGTTGTTCCAGGGTGTTTGCATTGACAAATTCGAGGATTCTCTGGACATTTGTGTTCTGGCATGAGTAGTTCTTCCAGTCTATGTTTGGGTAGTTAAAGTCACCTAGGATCAGGGTAAAGGGTTGCATCTTGATAGATTCAAAGAGTTCCAGATAGTCAGAATTGGGGGCCTGTAGCTAGCTATGATTTGAACAGGGGTCTTATCAATGGTTATCTGCACCTGGAGTATCTTATAAGAGTCATACGGTTTGACCAGCCTGGAAGTGTGTATATCTTTAATATATATTGAAACTCCACTTCCTTTGGCTTTACTGCCCACCGTTTGGGGTCGGAATGTATGATAAGGTGAGTAACCAGGTAAGGCTGGGGTGTTCCCTGCAGCTTTGAACCAGGTTTCTGTGACTGCACAGATGTCAGCATCAGCTAGGGGTAAGAATGCTTGCCATGAGTGCAGTTTCATGTTTATATTCTTAGCATTTAGCAGCATGGCCATTAATTTGCGTTTTGTTGAAATTGTTATGTTGGTAGTTTTAACCGCATCACTTTTCCTAAAACAGGGAGTGTAGGGGAGGAAACAGCCTTTGCCAGAAGCCTGAAGCCAAAGTGAGACAGATGCCGGCCATCTCTGGCAAAGCATTGTGGTATATCAATCATATCTTCCCAGGGTGTCAGGTACTGGATACGCTTGGAATGACACCTGAAACTAAGCCAATTGTTAAAGTCAATAATTTTCTGTTTGTATTGAGACATAATTAATGGGTGACGGTAGAATGCTGCTTAAGGTCAGGGACATATCTGCCTGGGACACATATTCAGTGAGCTCAATCATATCTATCTTCATATAGTCCATGGTGGTACGTCTCATGTAATTCACGCCAACATGGACTATGACAGAGTCATAAAGTACAGTTGTGTACACTTACCATAAATGTAGATGTTCGAGTGTACTCACTGTTTCAGTCATTACATTTGGGTAATCTGCTGGCAGGTTGCCCTCAGTCGGCCTGATTAATAAAGTCTTGGGTCCTGCATTGGTTGCTGTCCCTTCTTCCATGACGTCAGGTTGTCAGGGGTATAAAACATGCAGCTGACGCCATTACATCAGTATATCTTGCCCCAGATGTCAGGTGCCCCCCAAATGGGGAGCAAAATACATATTATATATATACATATATATATATATATATATATATATATATATATATATATATATATATATATATATATATATATATATATATATATATAATTTAAAACATAAAAAATATACCTCCAAACAAAAGCAAATACACGAAAAAGGCTTTTAAGCATAGTAAAAGAAAGGAGAGGTACAGTAAGGGAAAAACAGGGGGCTGGAGGGTAGGTAACCAGGACTGCAACAGTGAATACACTCGAATATCTACATTTATGGTAAGTGTACACAACTGTACTATGTTCTTTGTGTTTCACTGTTGCACTCATTACATTTGGGTAGAATCCCAAAGCTATGGTTTGGAGGATGGATTTATACAGCATTAGGAGCAGTTATAAGCATCTGCAGGACAGCAGTGGCAAAGTCAGCTCTGGATTTAGAGAAGAGAGGTAAACGGAAATGTTTGGTGAACGTATGAACTGAGCTCCAGGTAGCAGCTTCTAGAATGTCCCTGGTAGGAACCCCTCTGAGAAAGGCTGCAGAAGTAGATGCAGCCCTGGTGGAATGAGATCTGATCTACTTGGGGATAGGTTTACCATGGTGCATCTAGCAGAAACAAATACAATAGGTTCATAGGTTTATACTAGGCTATCTGCCCTAAGGCATTTATAAGCCTAGCCCAAGTTTAAAATACTGTGCCCATTAGTTTGTTGTGCCTCTGTCCAGCAGTGACACAGAGATAATTCCCGGGGTAAACCTACGATCTCCCATCCACCGGTCAAGATTTCTCTTGAACAGAGCCAGCGAGGTGCTCTGCCTCACCTGGACCGGGATTTTATTCCACAGCATAGGGAGTCTCTGGGTGACAAATCTATCCCTCCAGCATGTCCTATTTATATCCGGTTTAAGTCGCTTGCTCTAGTGGATCTGGTAGATTTGGATTTTTTGAGGTGGAGCATGTCCATTAATTCCGGGTTGGACATGGCCTTGTATATCAGGCACAGGTCACCTCTGAGCAGGTGGTATGTGACTGAATAGAGCTGGAGTTTCTTCAGTCTGGCAGCATATGACAGATTTTGGAGTCCCTTTATCCTTTTGGTGAGGAACTTTTGGGGTATCTCCAATTGCTGCAGGTGTCGGGTGAGATACATCCCGAATGGGGCATTGTACTCGATCATTGGTCTGATAAGTGAAGAGTGAACAATGACCTCACTTGATCTGGATGTGAATCCCTTCATGATCAGGTGGGCAATGTAGAAGGTCTTTCTAACCACTTTAGCAATGTGAGTGTCAAAAGAAAGGCCACTGTCAACCTGAGTCCCCAGGTCCCTGATAACCTCTTCTGTGCTTAATGGATTGCCACCTATATGGTAGCTTGGGGTTACCTTGTTTTCCTTTTGGCATTTAACTTCAGGCCATGGCACTGGCACCCGTTTTCATTTTGCGTGAGAGCCCGCTGAAGGATGGCCGTGTCCGATGTACTTTCCACTATGGCACCCAGTTTGCAGTCATCTGCAAACTTTGTCAGTAGTCCTCCTATGCTTGCCTGTAATTCTGAGAAGTAGATGACAGGGGCCAAGGACTGACTGTGGGACACCACTTGTGACCGGCTTGGAGTCTGACATGGCGCCAGCAACTCTAACCCTGTGGGTTCTGTCCTTTAGCCAGTTTGCAACCCATCTTGTGACATATGGGTTTACATTTAAGCTGGTAAGTTTCTCTATAATAGGTATTGTGTCTTTGCAAGGTCAAGGTAGGCTGTATGGACTGCCTTTCCCTCATCAATGGCCTTGGTGACTGTTTCAAGAAGTCGACCAAGTTCAAAGGCATGATCTGCCCTTGACAAAGCCAAACTGGGTCGGGTCCAATGTCTGCAAGTCCCCTATGTCTTTGTTTATGAGTTCCATTATGATCCTCTCCATAGCTTTGCAGACCAGGCTTGTTGAGGCACCGCCTTTGTGGAGTGGGACCACAGTTGCCGTACGCCACTCCTTGGGCACGTATCCTGTGGTAAGGCTAAGATTAAACAGCTGCCTTATATGCGGGTTTAGTTCCAAGTGAGTTCGTGTAGCACACAGCCGGGACACCATCCGGTCCCATTGATGCTGTGTTTTTAGCTTTAGAGAGAGCAGCTTTCACCTGCGCATTTGAGATGTCTGGGAGGCTACACTCCGCTGGGATAGTTATCTCCTTTGGGGAGGGGTGAAGTTTGCACTGAACCTGTCTGCCAGTATGTTGGCAATGTCTGTGGGTTCAGTGATTTTGTATCATTTTGGACTAATTCATATCTGGGAGTTTCCACCCAGGTTTCTAACATAGCTGAAGAAGGCCTTATGATTGTCTTTTGAATCTATTGCAATATTTCTCTCAAAGTTGGCCTTGGATGATTTTATGAGTGCTCGTATTTTTTACTAATAATGATCAAGTGTCTTCTCTTTTATGGATTTTGCTCTATCATGCAACAGCTTTCTCTTCTTATTGTAAAGTTTGTTTATGGCGGGTCCACCAGACTGGATGCTTGCCCTGGTGGAAAGAGTCTTGGTTTTAGGGATTGCCTGATCCATGCAGTCCTGGAGGTGTTCGTAGAAGGCATTTGTAAGGGCTTCCCTTGGATTGTGGTTTCCACTGGCTCGGGGCCTTGAAGGATACCACACCAGTCTTGAGTAGTGTGAAGTTTGCTTTAGAGAAGTTCTTCACTGTGGTCTTTTTGTTTGGGGTGGATGTGGATTTCCAGTGAGATAAGTTTGTGATCTGATCTCATTTGTCCCCATGTTTGTGATGATGAGATCTAGTATATTTTCTCATCTTGTGGGAACGGTGACTAGTTGTTCCATGGCATTTGAATTTATGAACTCCAGGAACCTTTGGGCTAGAAAGTTGGGGCTTGAGTAATGTTCCCAGTCTATATTCGGGTAGTTGAAGTCACCAAATATAATGGTGTTTGGAGATACATTTATACCCTCCAGTGTCTTCAGGAAGGCTGTGTGGGGTTCCTGAGTTTGAGAGGGTGGCCTGTAGCATGCTACAAATTGTAGAGCAGTTTTGCCTATAGTTAATTGCACCTGGATGGTTTCCGATGCTGCATTGCCACCAACCTGGAGGTGTGGGTATCCTTGATGAATATGGATACACCTCCTTTTGTGGTGTGGTCCGGGTTTTGGGGCCGGGCATGATATGAGGTAAAACCTGATAGTGCCGGGTGCTCTCAGGAGCCTTGAACCAGGTTTCAGTCACAGCACAGACATCGATGTTCTCCATACTGAGAAAGGCGTGCATTTTGAGATTTAGACTTCTGGCATTGAGCAGCATTACCCTTAGTTTCTTCACATTTTGTTTTCTAGGGTGGTAGGTTTAGAATTTGAGCCTTGCCTAAAAAGGCACTATGGGGTGGCAAGAGCCTTAGCCAATATCCGAATCCCAGGGTGACAGGTGCAAGCGTCCTCGTGGCTTGTCAAGCATGTCATCCCAGGCAGACAGACACTGGATCCCCTTTGAATGACACCAGAAATTAAGCCAATTGTTAAAGCTGATCATCTTGTCTCTATGTTGTGACATCATTCTTGGTGAAGGAAGGATACTGCTCAGGGTCAGGGTCATACCTGCCTGGGCTACATAATCAGAGAGCTCCTCTATGTCTCTTTTCATGTAGTCCAGGAGGTACGTCTCAGGTCGTTCACACCAGCATGGACAATGACTGTGTCATATTTGTACTTACTGTGGAGTGACCGTGCTTGTGTTATGTATGACACTCTCCTTGTTCAGCCTGGTGAGTAGGACGTCAGTGTGTCTGACTATGGAGTCACCTATGACAAGTATGTTTGGTGCTGTATTTGGCCTTAAGGGCTGTGACTGCTTTGCACACTGATTTTGTGGTTTATGTGTTGCCTGTGGTGTGTCATGAGGTGGCAGTTGCTTGGATGTCTGCTTTGGAAGCCTCTGCTGTTTAGGTAAATTTTTGCTCAGAGCCTTCGAGTATGACTTTGTGTGTTTATGTGTTTGATTCATTGTTGTGATAGCTTTATGTGAGACTGGTTTTGTGGTGTGTGTAGCTGCCTTCTCCTCCTGTCTGGTCTTGCCAGTCCTCAGTTGAGAGAGCTCAGCCTCCAGTTTGGCTAAATAGTTGCATCTCTAAGTATTTGTGTTATGTGGGAGGAGGAGAGGGTTGTCAGTGTACATGAGGCAATTGTAACATTGCCTCAATATTCCCAAATTCACCAACTGGACAGGAGAGGCCAGCATCTGGCCCTTTGACATGCTAGAGAAATTTAGAAGTTAGGGTAACTGAATAAGAGAGGACTTAGTAAGGAAGTGGGTACTCCTGAGGGGTTTGCTAGTGAGGGTCTTTGTATAATACAGAAGTGCTAAACCTGAAAGAAGATGCTTTTAAGACAAGTAAAGCTTTTGGAACAAGTGCTGCACTTTTAGTTAAGGGATATACTGTTTAGATTACTAGTAGAGCAGTTCTAAGGGAAAAATGAAGAACGGACTTTATGGAGCCAGAAAAGTTTAACCTTGTTAAACCCGGCTACTGATGCTGCTCTAGTGGCAACTCCGTGCTAAACACACTCTAAGCGTGTGACAGATAGCAGGGCTGGAAAGAGCCAGGAATTGAACCTTTTTGGCCAATAAAGCTACAGTTTCAAGTCAGTAACCACTCCCACGGGGGGCAGGGAAGCAGCTCAATGTTTTACACTGCCACTGATCAACAGAGAGACTTTCCTCTATCCCAAGCAAAAATGGCCTCACAGAAACTTACAAAACAGTTCAAGAACAGCAAGCCTGTAACTTGAACTTTTTTAAATCTTCAGAAAAGTGGGAAAAAAGCAAGATTTTTTTTTCAGAGATAGCAGAGGTTCACAAGCAATATCAAGTTATAACAGTGCAGTAAATGACCCCACACAAGAGTGCTAGGTCAAAGACAGAAAATATGCAAGTTTTGAGAAAAAACGATTTTAAAATTAAGTGCAAACAGGAAATTCAGTAAACAGCTTTTGGTTGTGCTCTAAATACAGCTACTAATGCAGAAATCAAGTTTAACAAGCCAGAAAATGCTCAAACTAGGCAGCTATGCAGAAAAACTTATCAAATAAACAGAGGAAAAATACTTAAAATCTCAAAAGTGGCTCCTTTCTTCTCTCAGCGTTTTCTCCTCTTGGTGGGTGCTTCACCAACAGCCAACAAGCCTGAAAAGATGCCAAAACCATAGGTTTTAAGAGAGGGAGATGAAGGAGTTTTGGAAATGAGCCCTTTTGGCCAATAAAGCTACAGTTTCAAGTCAGTAACCACTCCCACGGGGGACAGGGAAGCAGCTCAATGTTTTACACTGCCACTGATCAACAGAGAAACTTTCCTCTAGCCCAAGAAAAAATGGCCTCACAGAAACTTACAAAACAGTTCAAGAACATCAAGCCTGTAACTTGAACTTTTTTAAAATCTTCAGAAAAGTGGAAAAAAGCAAGATTTTATTTTTTTGTTTTTTTCAGAGATAGCAGAGGTTCACAAGTAATATCAAGTTATAACAGTGCAGTAAATGACACAAGAGTGCTAGGTCAAACACAGAAAATATGCAAGTTTTGAGAAAAAAACGATTTTAAAATTAAGTGCAAACAGGAAAATCAGTAAGCTTTTGGTTGTGCTCTAAATACAGCTACTAATGCAGAAATCAAGTTTAACAAGCCAGAAAATGCTCAAACTAGGCAGCTATGCAGAAAAAACTTATCAAATAAACAGAGGAAAAATACTTAAAATCTCAAAAGTGGCTCCTTTCTTCTCTCAGTGTTTTCTCCTCTTGATGGGTGCTTCACCAACAGCCAACAAGCCTGAATTTCCATTTGGAAATAGTCTGCTTTGAAATAGTCTTTCCCTCTGACCCTGCAGCAAATGCCACCAACAGTTGTTCAGATTTTCTTATAGATTTTGTCCTGTTTAAGTAGAATCTAAGTTGTCTGTGTACATCAAATGAATACAGAATCTGCTCACCCTTGTTCTGTGGATTGGGAAAGAAAGTTGGAAGATGAATGGTCTGATTAAGAGCCACACCGGATACCACCTTAGGCATGAAAGATGGATTGGTCCTGACAGCCATCCTGTCCGGATGAAAAATAATGGAAGGCTCCACTGCCATAAGAGCCTGTAATTCTGAAATCCTTCTAGCTGAAGTGACTGCTAAAAGGAAAGCTGTTTTCCAGGAGATAAATTTTAGGTCTGCAGTAGTAGCTGGCTCAAAAGGAGGGAGAGTGAGTTTTTCCAAAACAAAATTGAGGTCCCAGACAGAAGTTGGTGCTCTCCTGGGAGGTCTTAAATTTTTGGCCCCTCTGAGATACTGCTTTAGCAGAGGATGAGAGAAGAGGGGAGGTTCTGTGTTGTAATGAGCTGAAATGGCAGAGGCATGGATTTTTATGGAAGGAAAAGATAGGCTCTTGTGAAGCATCTCAGTTAAGTATTGCAGAATCTGAGGAATACTGGGCATTGCTGTGCTTATTCCTTGTGACTGGTTCCAGGCACAGAATCTTTTCCATTTGTCAGCATAAGATTTTCTAGTACTAGGCCTTCTAGACTCCAAAATGATATCCATCACAGGTTTGCTGAGGGGTGTCAAGGGTGAAAGTAGTTGATTAGCCACGCTACAAGATTCAAAGTTTGGAGCTGAGTGTGCAGAATTTGGTAGTTCTGCTGAGACAGTAGGTAAGGTGTCTGAGGCAGGTGCTACGGAGGAAGGTGTGACACATTGTGCAGGAGTGGGTACCAGTGTTGGCGAGGCCAGTCTAGAGCAATCAGAACCATTTTTGGTTTGTCCTGTTTGACTTTTAGTAGAACTTTGGAGAGCAGAGGCAGAGGGGGAAAAGCATAGACTGATATGTTTTTTCAGCTGAATGATAGAGCATCCACTTTCCAAGCTTTTTTGTGATGAATTCTTCTGCAGAATTTGTCTAACTGATAGTTCTGGGGTGAGACAAAAAGATCTATGTCTGGGCTCCCCCATTTAGGTGTCAACATGTTAAAAATTTGTGGTTTCAGCTTCCATTCGTGTGGGTCCATAAGATTTCTGCTTAGTTCGTCTGCCAGAGTATTTAGCTTTCCTGGCAGGAATTGAGCTTGTAGTTGTATTTGATAGGTCAAGTCCATGTTCCACAATGCCATGGCTAGTCTGCAAAGGAGGTAGGAATGTGTACCCCCCTGCTTGTTTATGTACCACATAACTGTGGTGTTGTCTGTCTTTATCATTAGTTGCCCTGGATGAAGGTAGTCCTTGAAAGCTATCAGTGCATTCTGTACAGCTAGCATCTCTTTCTGATTGATATGGAGGTGCATTTGATTTGGGCTCCATTTGCCTGAATGCACTTCCCTGCCAGATGAGCCCCCCAAGCATAGTCTGATGCGTCTGTAGTTAGGGTTTGGGCAGCAGGGGATGGAGTGAATGGCAGTCCCTTGTTTTGGTGGCAGGCCTCTGCCCATCATAGGAACTCTAGTTGCAGGCAAGGAATAATAGGAATCACTGTTTCCAGTCTGTGACAATGTTGACTCCATAAACTTTTTAAGTACCACTGAAGTTTCCTCATATGCAGTCTTGCATATGGAATTAGAAGAATGCAGGAGGCCATGAACCCCAAGGCTTGCAGAATTTGTCTTGCAGATAGCAGGGTTTTTGTGGCCACCTGTTTGAAGTAAGTCACCAATTGAATTTGCTTTTCTGGCATAAGGTAAGTCATCTGGGCAGTTGTATTCAAGCTTGCACCCAGGAATGTAATTTTTTGAGATGGTACCAGTTGTGCTTTCTTTTCATTTATGGTGTACCCTAAACAAGTTAGAACCCTTTTTACAAATGCCAGATACTTTAGAAGAATGTCCTTGTTTTCTGCCTGAATTAGGCAATCGTCCAGGTATGGATATATTTGAATATTTCTTTGCCTGCAAAATGCAATTACTGGTGCCAGGCACTTTGTGAAGACACTGGGCGCAGTAGATAATCCAAAGGGCAGTGCAGAGAACTGGTAATGCAGGTAGCCTGCTTTGAAGCGGAGGTATCTTCTGCAAGATTCCCTGATTGGGATATGCAGGTAAGCCTCTTTTAAGTCTAGAGTTACCAACCAGGCATCTTTGCCTAGCATAGGTAGTAACTGTTGAAGAGTCAGCATCTTGAATTTTGGAATGTCCAGAAATGTGTTTAGAGTGGATAAGTCCAGAATTGGACACCATGATTTGTCTTTTCTGGGTACCAGGAAAAGTCTTGAATAGAAACCTTGTCCCTTTTCCTCTTCTGGTACTGGTTGAATAGCCCCCATGCTCATGAGGGACAGAACTTGTTTCTGGGCCTCTGCCCACTGATTTGGGGGCATATCTGGCCATCCATTTAGGATTGGCAATGTGTGGAAATTAAATCTGTATCCCTGGGATACTATATTTAAAACCCATTGGTCCTGGGTAATAAGATGCCAGTTTCATGCACAAAGTGCCAGTTTTCCCCCCAAAGGGGTGGCTAAAAGGTAAGTGCTTGGTGTTTGTAGAGGGAAGTCATTGAGACTGTTTACCATAGGGAGGTGCCTTGTTGTTTCCAGATTTGGAGCTGGAGGCACCCCATTGTTTTGTTCTAAAAGTCCCTTGTGACTGAAACCTGGAGCCTTTGGAATGTCTTGATTTGACTTGAGTGGCTCTCGAGGGGACTGGAAAGGATCAGTTCTTAGTAGGCCAGTGCCTACTAAATCTTGGAGGTTGCACTTGTAAGAAATATTTCATAGTTTGCATAGATTTAGCTTTATCTTCAATCTTTTTTAACACTTCTTCAGCCTTATTACCAAAGAGACGGTCCTGTTGTAAAGGAGCATCCAACAATTTTGCTTTAACATGGTCAGGCAGAGTTTGCTCTTTGAGCCAAGCATGCCTTCTTAGCACAGATCTAGTTACAGCAGCCCTGCATGAGGCTTCCAAGGAATCAAAACCACATTGCAAAGTATGTTTTCCAACTTGTTCAGCTGAATGTAATAAATCCTGCAAATCTTTATTTTCCACACAGTCAGAGATTAACATCATTTTCTGTTTAAGTAGTCCCATGATATGCTGTTGATCTTTAAGCATATGAAATTGACAGTTTAAAGCCCTGATTGTCAAGGTTGCAGATGTGTAAACCTTCTTACCCCATCTATCCAGCGCCCTGGAATCTCTATCAGAAGGGATAGGATTTTTAGCAGTAGATGCCTTAATGCCCTTGGGACACTGAGAAATGGTTTCAGGATCAGCAATAGGATTTTTGAAAAGGAATTTGTGAGAGTCAGGAACCCTGTAATATCTGTCTGGCTTACAAGGAGCCTGAGGCAGAGAATCAGGAGTCATACTAGATTCTGAAAAAACATCATCAACAATGTCTAGAACCAGAGGTATAGCCAAAGGCCTATGCTGAGGAAGAAGAAGAAAATCCCTAAGTCTCCTTTTAGATTCAGAGAAATCCTGACTTTCCCAGTGAAAATGTTCCCTTAAGGTATGTAAAGCTTCCCCAAAAGAAAAATCTTCAGGGGGAGACGCAGAAGGAATGGAGTCTTCTGCATCAGAGCCCTCATAAGTAGGAATAGACTAATCCTGTTCATTAGAAGAGTGAGAAGAAATAGAATCCTGTTCAGAATATTCATAATCAATGTCTTGCCTACGCCTCTTAGAAGGAGGGGGTTGGCTACCCCCGATCAGAGTAATTAAATCTTCAGCCATTTTGATCATTTGTTTTTTAGGCATAGGGGCCTGCACATGTGGCCCAGGCGTCGGTTTTTTAGACATAGATTTAGATTTTGGCCTTAGTTTTGAAGATGGCGTCGGTCTGATATACAAATCTGTAGGCCTGAAAACACCCTCAGAAGCCGGTGCCTGCACAGCGGCTCCGGACCCATCTAAGGTAGAGACATCCGCGGGTTCAATAACTGAAGCATTTCGCGGCATACCGGACTCTGAATGGGTCTCAGTAGAGGCCTGCGAATCAGAAGTAGCGGGTATCAGGGGCTGTGAAAGCACCTGATTGAGTACCGGCCAACCGGCAACTGGCTTAGGAGAAGCGTCGTCGTCAGTTTTGGACCTCGACAGTATGTCTCTGTCTTTCTCTTTGCGTTTTTCAGGTATTCCAGTAGTCAGATTGCTAACTGATGACATTTCTGGATAATTAAATCTTGAGCCAAAATATTTAGAAGCAAAAATATACTGATGTTTAATCGTGCGTTGATTAAATTTAGCACAAAACCGACAACAAGGCACGTTGTGGTCAGGGCCTAGGCAAGGAATACAGTACAAATGAAAATCCTTATGAGGTATTTGCTTCCCACAAGTAATGCAATTATTAACTTTTACTGACATCGGTAAGGAGCAAGAAAAAGTTTCCCCAACGGGGTACTTAGCTTTTAGTTGAAGACTGGTTCTGAAACTCGAAAACGAAAATTTCAGAAGTTGGCCGACCGGCACTTGCGAACTGCTTCTGCTTCGGGCACCACACAGCAAGAAAGACTGATGTAATGGTGTCAGCTGCATGTTTTATACCCCTGACGACCTGACGTCATGGAAGAAGGGACAGCAACTGATGCAGGACCCAAGACTTTGTTAATCAGGCCAACTGAGGGCAACCTGCCAGCAGATTACCCAAATGTAATGACTGCAGCAGTGAAACACGAAGAACATCAGTACCTGTTGTTGACAGACTTGAGTGTTTATGTGCCATAACTGATTCTGGTACCTGACAGACAACTAGCCATGACTTTCTCCTTATCCAGTCTGGTGAGAGGCACATCTGTGAGTCTCACAATGGATTATCCTATGTCTAATATCTTGGGTTTATGGTTAAGTCTTAGTGGCTGTGAGACACAGGTGTGTAGACTATGCATGATACGTAGTGTGGAGGGTTGTGAAGATCATGTGTGTTTTTGCCTTGGAGGTCTCCTTCATTTGGGTATGTTTTTGTTGAGGACCTCCGCATATGTGGGTGTGTGTTGTGTAGGTATGGGTGGTGGTTGAGGTGTAGTGATTGTGTTGAGAACCTTTTCCAGTGCCAGATATGCCAGCTTGTGAGGGAGAGAACATAGACTCAAGGTTCCTAATGTAATGGCATCTATCACAAATTGTGTTCCTAGGTGGTAGTAGTGGATGGTTGTCCATATCCATGAGGCTGTTGCTACACTGTTTCAGGATTCCCATATCAACCAGACTGGGAGGAAAAACTGTAGGAGATTGTCCATCCATATTTGTCCGAATCTGATGGAGAAAGGCCAGGAAGAGGGAAGGGGTAGGCCTAAAGCCCAAGTGCTTAAACCAAAACTAAGATGCTTAGAATAACACAACTGAAACAGGCTATACACAGGTAGTAATAAATGTTACAGAAACGATGCAATTGAAAACTTTACAGAACAAGCAGCAAGTAGCCAAAAAAGCATGATGAAGTAATGGAGTAGGAGAAAGAAACTCAAATACAGTAAACGCAGATGAGTAAAGTATTTATTTTAATTAAAAAATCATATGCGTGTGTGTGTATATTATTTATATAAGTATATATATATATATATATATATATATATATATATATATATATACACACACACACAAATTTATATGTACACATTTGGTGTAAATTTGAAGTGTGTGTACGTTTGTATATATATATATGTGTGTGTGTGTGTGTGTGTGTGTGTGTGTGTATATATATATATATATATATATATATATATATATATATATATATATATATATATATATATATATATATATATACACACACACACACACACACACACACACACACACACACACACACACACGCACACACACACACGTATACGTATGTACATATATGCATTATGTAGTCTAGCCCTGATGGGAAAAGCACCAGTTAATGTATTAAGTACAATGCATAACATTGTTCCATATAAAGTTGTTAAAGATCAATGAAAAATGCATCATTTGCTGTCAAACAGTAATCTGTACAAAAGGCACACATATTCTAATAGAGCTGTATGAAGAAGGCTGTCTGAAACAAGACATAAAAGGTAAGAATGCTGGCTAGAGTAATAGTAATCAAGATTCAGTACCCTGGCAGTAAAAGCTGTGGGTTACTAGAGCTCTGGTGCACTGAATATGAGATGGACCTTGGAGTAGTAATTTTGACCAAACTGAAACAACAGTAACAAAGTAAGTGATTGGTAGGTAACAAGAACTGATAGGCTCTTGGGCTGTATTTTAAGGGGAATAGATTCAAAGAAGGATAAGGTAGTACTGCCACTCTGCAAGACCTTAATAAGGCCTCACCTCAAGTGCTGAATGTAGTTCTGGAGGCAGTACAGTTAAAAGGATGGTAGGAATGGTTGAGGGAACAAATTACCTCTAAGCAAAGTGATGCCTTTACAGCCTTTAAATTAAACCTTGATGACTGGATATTCTCAAATTTATCAGTGGATCAACCTGCTTTGTCCTCCTATACATGGGGTGGGTACAACTTGAGGGTGGATATTGGCAAAGTACAAATGGTCTCTGTCCTCCCTTGCTTTGATTCTGTAAATACAAAGAAATCTAGCCAAGATGATAAGACAGGTGCTGAGTCTAAGTAGTTAGTAAAACTTAAAATATCTGGGGAAATATATACTGGAGGGAGAGCATGAAATATGTTCTTGGTATGGTAGGTGCTGTACATGTCTTCCCATGTGTGCATACTTACCCGAGTGGTGTAGCAAGAATGTACCTCCTGTGGGGAACATAACTCTCCTTGATGGAAAGGAAAGGGTTGAGGGGTGCAAATAGTTGATGTAAGGGATACGTTTAATATTGGACATGACAAAGTTTTGTGCCTGAGAAAAAGGAAGGGGATAGGATAGGTTGGTGCCTGAATTGGAGTTTAAGACTGTGGAAGGATTCAGGAGTGTACGTGTTTAGGTGGAGAAGGGGAAGGAGTGGCAACTACTTAGCATTAATTGCAGTAGAGTAGTAAAAGTGGTAAACTTTTTCATTTCTTTTCCATTAGCATTAACTTGTATATGCATTTTCAAATTGCATGCAATGTCTGTAATGAGCAGTAATGTTGCAATAACTTGTGTTTCTTGTAAGGTGCTAAACTTGAGATAAGAATAAACTATTAACTAAAGAGAGTGAGCAAAGGGAAAAAGGTATTTTGAGGAGAAGAAGAATGAAATAATCAGTATCACTTTCTTACAGGGCATAATATTTAATTTTAAATAGAAATAATGGAATGTTGTCAGTGTGTACTGTTGGTAAGGCATTCACAAGGTTGAGAGAGAAATGAGTCAAACAACTGTAAACAAAGCCTTTTTTTTTTTTTTTTTTTTAGTATAGTAGTTTACATTGGTCGCTCGAACCTGAGGTAGATTGCTGTGCTGTGCGAGGGTTATGGTTGTTGAAGATGCTGCTGTAACCAGTTTTCTTTTAAAAACGCAGGGATTTGAGAGCATCAAGAAGATTGTCACTTTTTTACCCCCACCCCACAATTTGGGGTTACCACTCAGAGATAATTTTGCATTTTTCCACCGATATCCATACTGGGAGTTGTGTAATGGAGCCCCATGAAAGGGACCTTTGATACAAATGTAGTAATTACTGGACATGTAACTGGTAAGTCCGTCAGGAGGGCCCCAGTACAAATTGGTCAGAGCAGCCCATCTATTTAGAAAAGTGACTGTTTTTGTGTTACAGAAGAATGGAGCCTTGACACAGGTGACCAAGTTTCCGTTAGCTGCCCTAGCACTGGGGGAGCTGGACATGGACAGGAAAAGAATGAAGAGGCATGGCCTGATCACCTCTGTTGGGGACAGGAAAAGTTGTGCCCACAGAGGGTGTTTGCATTTTACCTGGTGAAGACCAGGAAAACTAGCTTCCATTCTTTGTGGGGGTGGGGCGTAGGTGTATTGCATGAAGGCTATGAGCCTTGTGGAAGTGAGGGGATATATTTTGCTATCAGGACATTTCACAACTCACCCCCATGCTAACACCAAGTCCATACTGGGATGTTAGGGCTGCATAAACGGAAAAAAAACCCCAGACCACCCACTGATGGCATCTGGTCCTGAATGCCACCAAGCTGTCCAAAATCATGTGTAAATTCATACCCATTGTTAAGAAATTCAGGTTTGTTGCCACTGTGAAAGATACATGAAGAAAATGGCAGACCAGAAAAGTCTCTCAAAGTAGTATGAGCTGCACTGATTTCAAGTTTGAACTTAAGCTTTCATCAGTTAAGGATGGGCCACTGATGAATGCCTCCAAGATATCGGCAAGAGAGCACATGCTCACCATATTTTCCTGAGGGATAGCAAAGTAAAGCTGAGTGTACGGAGCATATTAGTGGTATACCAGTCCTCTTCTACTCTTAGTAAGTTTTCCAGTTGGAGCAAAAACATCTTAAGAAGTAATAGGCTCAAGACAGAATACTGTGGTTATCCACAAAACTAGAGACTGAACAGATTATTTTTTTCAGTGGCAAACATTTTAAACACCTTTATTAAATTATCATGCAAGACATCAATAAATATACATTAACGGTAAAGAAAACAAACCTTTTTAACATTTTTCCATTTATTTTCTTTGCTACCATCACCTGTCCAGCGTTATGAAAAATGGTGAATTCCTGCCTTCCCTTAAACCTCAGCCCTCCTCATGAACTTTAATATGCATGGATTGTTTCTAAAGTTCCAATTTACTTCTGGGTAATTAGCTCCTTCCCTTTTCTTATGATCCCTCTTCCATTTTTTTTGTTTACTTGTAATATTCAGTACCTCAGGTACAGTTGGGGTAGACTTTGATTTCCATTTTTTAGTAATTGCTTTTTTGCCAGCTAACATAATTAAACTTAATAAGGCTTTACCTATGTCAAGGCAATTCAGATCCTGTATCCCAGCTCAAAAGAATCATTTCTTTACTTACAGCCATTTGCTGACCCAGTGTTTCTGACAGAATGCTTTTAAAGTTTGCTAACTATTACACTTCCGAAACATGTTCCCAGTTACCTCTTTCTTATCCATCACACTGCCAACATTTATTAACTCCCTGAGAAAAAAATCCTTTGAAGTCTACTTGGGGTTTAAAAATACATATGAATCATAGGAGGTTACTAGGCTATTGTCCCTGAGGCCCTTATAAGCCTAGCTAAGAGTTTAGCCCATGTTTATAGGTTCATAGGTTGGTACTAGGCTATCAGCCCTAGGGCCTATACAAGCCTAGCCATAACAATTCCCTGGCTATTTCTTCCCACATTATTTACTTTCCTGGACCCCTGTCTAGCAGGGCGACTGATGTGATCCCTGGGGTGAATTTCCTTTCTCCCATCCAATCGTCAAGGTTCCTCTTGAAGAGGTCCAAAGAGACACTCTGCTTGACATGTATGGGCAATCTATTCCAGAGTCTGGGGAGTCTCTGGGTCAGGAACCTATCCCTCCAGCATGTTTTGTTTATTGTGATGACAAGGTTTAGATCCCTGGAGCGTGTAGCTCTGAGGGATTGGGATTTCTTTAAGTAGCATGTCCAACAGCTCTGGGTTTGACATGGCCTTGTATGTTAAGCAGAGATCGCCTCTGAGTAGACGATATGTGACAGAGTATAGCTGGAGTTTTTTAAGGTGGTCAGCGTAGGGCATCTGCTTTAGGCCTGTGATTCTTTTAGTGAGGTATTTCTGAGGCCTTTCCAGTTGTTGCAGATGTCTTGAGAGGTACATACCAAATGGGGCGCTGTATTCTATAATGGGTCTAATGAGGGATGAGTACAGTGGGACAATGACCTCCTTTTTTCTGGATGAAAAGCCGAAGGATTTCCTGACTGTTGTGGCAATGTGGTTATCGAAGGTGAGACCACTGTCCACCTGTGTCCCTAAGTCTCTTATCACACTTTCTGTGTTTAGTGTACGGACACCTATATGGTAATTCATGGATACATGTTTTTTCCCAAAGGGGATAAATAGAAGTTATGTCCTTACCATAACGTTCCATGTGGAGTGTTCATCTCGCCTTGGTTATTACACATGGGTTCGGAGCCGATCCTCGGCTCCGTGTCGGCCGCCTGCAAGCCCTGCATCGAGAAGAAGCTCGAGATCACCTAATACCCACAATCCCCCTCTGCCTTTACCTCAGATCTAGTTTGCAAGCAAACCAGTCATAGAGAGCACACACACATACTAAAAATTTACCTAATGATAGGATTATCTATATACATATATATATATATATATATATATATATATATACATATATACACAAGTGTATCAACTAATACAACTAATGCAACTGCAGAAGGAGAATACTCCAGACCAGGCACCAAATCGAACGTTCTTCCTAAGGGTGGGAAGGGTGGGAGTGTAATAACCAAGGCGAGATGAACACTCCACATGGAACGTTATGGTAAGGACATAACTTCTATATGTGAGAGTGTTCAATCTCGCCTTTGTTCTTACACATGGGTATCGTCCCTAGCTCCATGATCCTGAGGAACTCACGGGAGAACGTTCTTGAGCACAGTGGAACCAAAGGTTGCCCTATCCCTAGAAACCCTGTCCACTTTGTAATGAGAGATAAATGTATGTGGTTTAGCCCAAGTAGCAGCCGCACAAATCGTGTCTAATGGTGCGAGCTGCGTGAGCTAAGGATGTAGACACTGATCTCGTAGAATGTCCTTTAGGTTTGACTGATAATGGTTGATTAGAAGCCTCATAAACGTATGTGATACAATCAGTTAGCCATTTAGAAAGAGTTCGTTTCGTAACTGCTACACCCTTTCTGCTGTCAGCAAAGGCTACAAACAGTTGATCAGATTTCCTGTGATCTTCGTTCTATCCAAATAAAATCTGAGTTGTCTATGGACATCCAATTTGTGCAACATATACTCTAGTTTATTAGAGTGGTTTTGAAGAAGGTGGGTAACTCAATGGACTGATTAATATTATTAGTAGAGCAAACTTTGGGGAGAAAGGATGGATTAGTGCGAAGGATACTCTGTCAGAGTGGAAAATTAAATAAGGGTGTTTAATAGAAAGAGCTTGAAGCTCAGACACTACCTAGCGGATGTAATGGCCACCAGGAATAGAGTTTTCCATAAAAATTTTAATGGGCAAATTGAGGCTGGTTCAAAGGGGTAACATCAATTTAGAAAGTAAGAGTTCAAATTCACGGTGATGTAGGACTTCTAACTGGTGGTCTGATATGAAAGCTCCTTTTAAAAAGCTTTACAAAGTCTGTGAGCCATAATAGGCGCACCACATTCTTCCACATGATAGTTAGAAATGGCAGCCAACTGCACTCTTAAAGTAGCAGGAGAAGCTCCTTCATGAAACAATTCTGTCAAAACTCCAAGATCTTGTTCAACGGGGCTATAATAGGGTCCAAATTATGTGAATTAGCCCAGAAGACGAAACGTTTCCATTTACTGGTGTAGGTCTTTGTAGTGGAAGCTTTATGAGAAGCCACTAAAATATTCTGAACCGCGGTGTAAGGAATCAGACCTGGCTAGAAGCGGAGCAGCCAAGCTGCTAGATGGAGTGATTCGAGAGATGGGTGAGGGACTCTGACGAGTGAGTCAGTAGATCTGGCTCTGGGTCCAGCATCCAAGGTCCCCGAATGCGGTGATGCAATAGAAAGGGGAACCAAATCTGGCGAGGCCGAATGGGGCAATGAGGATTATCGTCCTCTGAAGGTTGTTGGCTTTCTGCAGAAACTTTGCAATCAGGGAAATGGAGGAAAAGCATACAGGAGACCGGGGCCAATCGTGCACCAGCGCGTCCTGGGGACTTCCCTGGAGGGTAATAGGGCAAAGTAGCTCCTGCATTTGGCGTTCATTGGAGGCAAACAGATCGCAGGAAGGCTGGCCCCACTTGCGAAATATCATGTTCGCAATTGACTGTTTGAGGACCACCGTGAGGCAACAGTATTGCTCTGCTCAGCCTGTCGGCTATGGCGTTGGATGACCCGGGATGTGCGTTGCGATCAGAAAGCGACCGTGGACTCCGCCCATTGCCAAATTCTCATGGCCTCTCTGCATAGTTGATAAGACCTGGTTCCCCCTTGCTTGTTTATGTACCAGACTACGGACATGTTGTCTGTCTGAACTGCAATAGTCCCTAGAGGAAGAAGGGGAGCAAAGTGTTGCAACGCTAAAAACACTGCCCTCAACTCCAGAACATTGATGTGCAGATTGTACTCCAGATTGGTCCATTCGCCTTGGACTGTCTGTCCCTGAAAGATGCCCCCCCACCCTATCAGGGAAGCGTCCGTGGTTATCGTCGCTGACGGTGTGGGTAGCACAAATGGTCTTCCGCTGGAAAGGTTGCAAGTCTGAAGCCACCAAGCTAGGTGTGATTTGCATGTGTTTGTTATCAGAATTTCGTGAGTCAGAGGTAGCTGTTGGAATGACCATTGTGCAAACAGGAGCCATTGTAGAACTCTCATGTGCAGTCTTCCCAATGGTATCGCAATGAGAGAAGCTGCCATGAGACCCAAGACCTTCAAAACCAGCTTTGCCGGGGACTTTTTGGACGACAGCAGGAGAGAAATGTTGTTTTGAAGTGCGACTATCCTTTCTGTAGGAAGCCTTAGAACCAAATGATGCGTATCTAATTCCGCTCCTATGAATAAGATATGCTGTGATGGCTGTAGTAAGATTTTTCAAATTTACGGAAATTCGAGGTGAACACAAAGTTGTAGGTGTAATCCCTGGCCTGTAACAGTTGACGCCTGGTGGTGGCAGACAGGAGCCAGTCGTCCAGATACGGAAACACCTGGAATCCTAAGCGCCTCAGGTGAGACGCTACCACTGCCATGCATTTGGTGAAAACCCTGGGGGCTGAGGTCAGACCAAAGGGCAGGGCTCGAAACTGGTAGTGACTGGCTCCCAGCCGGAAGCGCAAATGATCCCTGGATGCCCTGGCCATTTTGATGTGGTAGTATGCGTCCTTCAGATCTATTGAGCACATCCAGTCGTCCTTCTGTAAGAATGGAAGGATCGATTGAAGCGTGACCATTCGGAACTTTTCCTTCTTGACAAAGGTGTTGAGGTTGCTTAGGTCAGAATCGGCCTCCAGTCCCCTTCTTTGGAACTAAAAGAACCTTGAGTAAGTCCCGAATCCTATTTGGTCCGCTGGGACTGGTTGGATGACTCTTTTTTTCTAGCAGCTTTGAAATTTCTATAGCTGCTGGGTCTCGTAGATGGGGCGGTACATCTGGGAGTTTTTCTTTGGAATGGGGTGGATAGGAATGGTATTTTGTAACCTCTGGTAACAACGCTTTTTACCCAGTTGTCTGTAGTAATGTTTTGCCAGGCCTGAGGGTATAAAGCTAAGCGACCCGACTGCCTCCAGAGCAGGACAGTCGGGCCTCACTCAGGAGTGCTGAAAAGGTTTACCAGGGGTATCCCTGTCACCTTGGTTTTGCGGACCCCTCTGCCGCCAGGCGGTGTCTTCCACCTCTGCCCCTCCTCTGCCTCTAGAGGGCATCACCCTGTGTGCCTGGGAAAGATCCTTGGGGTTTCGAAACCACATTTTCCCACCACATTGCCCTTTGGGGTACGGTCTGGAAGGGGTGGAAAAACGGACTCCGACAGCAGACAGAGTCTTTCCCTCCTGTTCACACCGGTAAGGGTCTCCTTTACTTTAGGGCCAAAGAGGGTGGGGCCATGAAATGGGGGGTTAGGAAAGGAAGACTTGAAGGCTTCAAGCAGAACATAAGCGCATCCAGGATTGCCTACGAAGAGCAATCGCTGAAGCCGCTGCCCTACTCGATCCTTGACTGCGTATGATATCAGCCTCATGGATGAGTTAACTATGGATGTAAGGGTATTTAGATGTGCCAAAACTTTCTCTGAGACCGCAGCATCTGTAGTACCCTGGAGGGTATCTCCCAACTCTTTGACTAGATCCCTCTGTAAGCGTGTAAAATGCGTCAAATAGTTCAGGGAGCATAGAAAAAGCCGCTGAACTAAAATGCGCTTCCCGTATCTGTCCATAGTCCTAGAATCTCTGTTAGGCGGATGGACAGATGAGGAAGACTCCGACATCTCCTTTTCGTGGCCGCTGCCACCACCATGGCGTCTACTGGAACTCCTTTAGTGAGGTAAGCCTTGTCTTGGGGTGCAGTGATGTACTTATTAGGCTTCCTAGGGACTGGTTCCACCGTGTCAGGTGTAGCCCTTCGAGCAATCAACTCCATTAACTCATCAAGGGCGGAGTGACCCAGGAGGAGGAAGGGCGAGCACCAAATGCCTTCAGCAGGACTGACTCATCCTCAGAAGGGGAGGGACTGCCAATCACCTCTCTGCTTAGGATCTCCAAGATGTCAGAAAAGGAGACATCTTCCGTAGGTGACTTTGGGGACCCTTCTGACTCATCCAAGTCAGTATCGGATGTTAAAGATTCCTGTGGAGAATCTAAGTGTCTCCTCTTACACAATCTTTTCCTAGGAACCTCTTGGGGAGCATCCAAGAAGCCTCCGAGGAAGAGGGGCACCCTCCAGGGGTGGCTGAGACACCGGTGCTCGACGCTTGGATGTGGCCATTGGTGCAGAGGAAGATAACGGTCCTTTAAAGGGAGGAGAGGCTGCTTCTACTGATGTGGTTGTCTGGGTAGACAACACCTTCCTCATGAGATCGAAGGCCCCGGGTCCCGAGTCGAAGAATCTCCCGGTTCAAGAAATGGGAAGAATCCCGAGACAGGCACCGAAGGCATCGACCCGAGGACGGAGCCGAATCGATCCGCCGAGACCCGAGGGAAGAGTCGGAACCGAACGTCGGTTCGACTCGGCCCCGAACCAAGGACAGATCGTCGGCTCGAGACTCGGTACCGGATCTGACGGAGTCGAGGTGAAAGGAACAGACCGAGAAAAGGACGGTTCTGGACCCGAGGGCTCCACAACCAGCAGATCAACCTCTTCCGGCTCCAAAGACTGGACAGGTCTCGGAGGAGGAATGGATGGAGACAATGGGAGGCCTTCAAGTTTCGACACCAACTGGGTGGAAACCGAAATAAGCTTGGATAGGGCCGAATGTTCCAATAACTTCTGCACCACACGGTCCACATCGATATCGGAGAGCTTAGAAGAACGGGTCGAAGGCCAAGACGGAGCCGACCTCAATAGTGTCGAGGGAGGAGCTCCATCACGGTTCCAAGACTCGAGGCTCGAAACTGACAACAGTTGAACACTCGGCCCCGAAGTCTGTGGAACCGGTGATCTAACTTTAGTGGAAGAGCTCGGAGCCGATGACTTGGGCTCCGACGTCTTCGATTCCTTCGAGGACTTGGATGCCTGGTCAGAAGCATCCAGAGCCTCCTGAAAGGAAGGTTTTAATAAACCCCTGTCCATTAATTTCCTGCGCCTATCTGTCATGACCCTCCCACTGAAAGAATGACAAATAGAACAGTCTTCTTGCAGGTGGAGAGGGCCAAGACAGTAGACACAGGAACTATGGTTGTCAGTTACTGACATTTTTTGCCCACACTGGCAACGCTTGAACCCTGATTTGGCCTTTTCAGACATGTCAAAGTAAGTAGAAAGATAGTCAAATCCAGAAAAAAAGTCAAGTCCGGTAAAATTGTCAAATCCAGTAGAGAGTCAATCCAGTTGTCAAATCCAAGGAGGGGTGGTAGGCCCCGAAGAGAACTCTGACTAAGTTTTATAACTTTAACGGAACCGAGATTCCCTTATACCTTACCACACTCACACAAATTATTATTAAACAGTTTATAATACTAAAGTACCAGAGAAAAAACAAGAATAAAATTCTAAATCTTATCTGAGGTGCTCGAGCTCGACCCAGTGATGCGAACGCTACAGCAGCAAACTAGATCTGAGGTAAAGGCAGAGGGGGATTGTGGGTATTAGGTGATCTCGAGCTTCTTCTCGATGCAGAGCTTGCAGGCGGCCGACACAGAGCCGAGGATCGGCTCCGAACCCATGTGTAAGAACAAAGGCGAGATTGAACACTCTCACATCAATACATTTCTTGGCATTGAGCTTGAGCCCATGGCTCTGGCACCAAGCATCTGTTTCTGTAAGGCCCTTTTGTAGAGTATCCACATCATTTGGGGATTCAATAATGGCTCCCAGTTTGCAGTCATCTGCAAACTTTGTTAGCCAGAGTCCCTTAGTGTTGACCTGTACTTCAGAGAAGTAGATGCCAAACAAGAGCGGCCCTAGGACTGAACCCTGAGGTACTCCACTTGTCACTTGTCTGGAGCTGGATTTGGAGTCGGCTACTTTTACAGTGTGGGTTCTATCAGTAAGCCATTTAGCAACCCATTGGGTGACATAGGCATTAATGCCCAACTTAGTAAGTTTATCTATGATTCCAGAGTGGGGGATGGTGTCAAAGGCCTTGGCAAGGTCTAGAAAGGCTGTGTGGACCACCTTACCCTTGTCCATGGCTCTGGAGACTGATTCAAAGAAGTCAATCAGGTTCAGGAGACAAGATCGGCCCTTCACAAACCCAAACTGGGTGGGGTCCAGTGTTTGAAGGTTGCCAATGTCTTTGTTTATAAGTTCCATGATAATACACTCCATGGCCTTGCAGATAACGCTTGTCAGACTGATGGGAGGGTAGTTTCTGGGATCCAAGGGATCCCCTTGTGGATTGGGATAACTGTAGCTCTGCGCCACTCAGTGGGCACGAAACCTGAGGTGAGGCTATGATTAAACATGACACTTAGGTGAGGTGCCAGTTCATATTGTAGTTCATGTAGTACACAGCCCGGGATGTCATCTGGTCCCATGGATGCTGTATTCTTGGCTTTAGAGTGCGTTTTGTACCTGTGTGGCCGTTATTACTGGAATTTGGCAATCTTCCGGTATTGAGATGGGCCATTTAGTGGGTGAGAGGTTGGTGAAGTTGGCACTGAATCGATCTGCCAGGATATTGGCAATATCCTTCGGATCAGTATATTTAATGCCATTCTGTTTTAGCTCAGAGCAGATCTGAGCATTGCCATTTAGATTCTTGACATAGTTATAGAATGCTTTGTGGTTGTCTTTGGAATCTTTGGCAATTTTATTTTCGTAACTAGCTTTTGAGGATTTTATGAGGCATCTTAGTTTCTTACTGAGGCTAGTAAGGGAGTTTTTTGCATCCTGGGATTTTCCTCTTTTCTGCAAAAGTTTCTTCCTTTTGTTGTAAAGTTTGTTTATGGCAGGGGACCACCAGATTGGCTTCCTTTTTTTGGATGAGAGCATTTTGGTTCTATTTGGGATGGCATGATTCATGCATGAGTGGATGTGCTCATACAGTGCCTTAGTGTAGGATTCAGCAGTTGAACTTTCAGTTCCCATCTGCATGGGTTTCATGAAGTTTGTCACTTCTGACTTGAGTAGCATGAAGTTGGCTTTGGAGAAGTTTTTTATGGTGGTTTCTTTACTGGGGGTGGGGTGGGATGTGGATGTTAAGGGTGATTAGCTTATGGTCAGACCTGACTAATGAGGGGGTGACCATAGGTATGGAGCATTTATTTCCCATGTTGGTAATGACCAGGTCTAGGATATTGGAGCCCCTGGTGGGACTATGGATTAGTTGATCCAGGGCGTTGGAATTTATGAATTCCAAGAACCATTGCGCAAAGGTGTTGGGACATGAGTAGTTTTCCCAGTTAATGGCAGGGTAGTTAAAATCACCCAGTATTAGGGTGTTTGGTTCTATCTCAATATTTTCCAGTATGTTTAGAAAGGTGTAGTGAGAATCTTGGGGTATGGTGGGGGATCTGTAGCAAGCTACAATTTGGATTGCAGTCTTACCTAGTGTTGGTTGCACTTGGAGAATTTCAGACACATTGTGTTGGCCAACTAGCCTGGTGGTGTGAATATCCTTGGTGAATATTGACACTCCTCCACCTTTAGTGTTTCGGTCCTGGTTTGGTGGCCGAAAAGTGTGGTAAGAGTTGTAGCCTGGTATTGCAGGGGTGCTCTCTGGAGCCTTGAACCAGGTCTCAGTTACTGCACAGATATCGATGTTCTCCATTTTTAGGAGTGCCTCGAGAGAGTGCATTTTGAGGTTTAGACTTCTAGCATCGAGTAGCATTATCTTCAGATTTTGCATGATTGTACCTGTTACGGTGGTGGTTTTGTCCTTTGAAGTTTGCCTAAAAAAGGCACTATAGGGGTGGCAAGAGCCTTAGCCAGTAACCTGAATCCCAGGGGCGACAGGTGCAGACCATCTCTGGCAAAGCATCATGGTCTGTCAATCATGTCATCCCAGGCAGACAGATACTGGATCCCCTTTGAATGACACCATAAGATTAGCCAATTGTTGAAGTCAATCATTTTTTATCCTTATATTATGGTATCATTCTGGGCGAAGGCAGGATGCTACTCAGGGCTAGGGTCATACCTGCCTGGGCCACATGATCAGACAGCTCTTCCATGTCTCTTTTCATGTAGTCCAGGGAGGTACGTCTCAAGTCATTCACTCCAACATGGACAATGACAGAGTCATATTTGTACTTGTTGTGGAGTGACTTGAGTGCATGCATTATGTGGTGGATCCTGGCACCCGACAGGCAGCTGACTGTTATTTTCTCCTTATTCAACCTGGTGAGAGGGACATCAGTGTGCCGGACTATAGAGTCACCTATGACTAAAGTGTTAGGTACATTGTCTTGCCTTAGGGGCTGTTGCTGGGTGGCACACTGGTGTTGTGAACTATGTGACACATTGGTTGTGATTGGTGTTTGTTTGCGTTTCAGCTTCAGAGGTCTTTGTTGCTTGGGCAGGTTACAGTTAAGGGCCTCTGCATATGTGGATTTAGTGTTGCTATATGTGGGTGTTGGTGGTGCATGTTTAGAAGGGCTATGTGTTGCTTGAGGTGTAGTGTGGGTGTTAACCTTCTCCTCTTGACTGTTTAGCACAATCTTGGGTGGAGAGAGCTTTGCTTCCATTTTGGCTATGTAAGTGCATCTCTCACAGGTTGTAGTGTTGGGTGGATAGGAGGAGAGGGTTGTCTGTGTACATGAGGCAATTGCTGCATTGCCCCAGTATGCCTAGATAAACCAGGTGGACAGGAGAAATCACCGGAAGCTGACCCTTGGACATGCCTTGTTTGGGGCTTTTTTTTTTTCTTTGTAAAGTATAGGACCTGTTTCCTTAGCAAGGTACTTTGCAATTATAGGCTGTTTAGTGCCTACTATTAATTTCTCCTTGTTAACAAGGAGAGTTCAGTGTTTGTATGAGTTTAAGGCTTCATTAGTGCTTTCCAGCAGGTATTAGAGAAAGTGCTAGTCACAGGGATGCTTAAAGGTAAGATTGAAAATAATGCACTCTGCAGTGTGCACTAGGGAAGTTAGATGTGAAAGTAGGTAACTTGAGTTTCACCTGTTTAAAAAGTTAAGGTTTAGTGGAGAGTTACTATTTTTAAAACAGCAAGATGGATTGAAAGGGGTGGTCACTTTTGTATTTTGGTACTATGAAATACTGTAGGATGGCCAATAAATTTAAATAATTGAAGGGGTGGGATTTCTGATGATTTTGTGATTACTCACATAAGCCAGTGAAAGTAGAGAGAAATGAGATATATGGTCAGATTAACATAAGAGGCGGGCAACTAGAAAGACAGTGGTATTTAACAAGACAACTTAAATGGGTGAGAGGGCGGGAAAAAATTCTGCCTGACTCAGAACAGAGAGAGCTGTGGTCTCTTTTGAAGTTTTAATATGCTGTTAAAACAGAATGCAAGCAAAACACAAGGTAAAGAAAACAAACTACAGTATTCAAAATATAGAAAGGCAATACAGTAATACAAAAAATAAAAGCAAACTAACCTTTCCTTCACAGCAAAGTGTAGCAGAGTCTGGATGAGCCTTTCTGGTAAAGTCTAGACAAGTCAGCACCCAAAGCCCCTGTCCAGCAGGGACACAGGCGGAATCCCAGGGGTGTATTTTCTGTTTCCCATCCAGTTATCCAGGATACACTTAAAAAGGGGTAATGAGGTACTCTGCTTAATGTGGAAAGGGAGTCTATTCCACAGATGAGGGGAGTCTCTGGGGCACAAATCTGTCCCGCCAACAAGTCCTACTGATATCACAGACCAGGTTGAGGTTATGCATACAGGTTGCTCGAGTGGAGCTTGCCTTGCGGATATGCAGCATTCCCATCAAAGTAGGGTCTGAGATTGCTTTGTATGCCAGACAGAGTTCACCTCTGAAGAGTCTGTAAAAAACTGAGTAGAGGCATAGGGCTTTTAGCCTATCTGTGTAGGGTAGATGTTTGAGGGGCTGGTCTCTCCAGCTGCTGCATGTGCTTTGCAGGGTACATGCCGAAGGGGGCACTGTACTCAATAATTGGCCTTATAAGGGAAGAATGCAGGATATTATGACCTCTTTGTCCCTGGATGAGATATTCTTACTTATGAGGTGGGCCATGTAGAAAGCATTCCATACAATGGAAGCAACATGGTGGTCAAAAGTCAGGTTGCTATCGACCTGAGTGCCCAAATCTCTCACTATTGATTGCATACTTAGGACATTGTTATTAATGTGATAATATGTGGGGATATCACTCTCCCCAAAGGTGATGATGATGCATTTTTTGGCATTCAGCTTGAGGCCATGTTTCTGGCACCATTCATTTGTTTGGGTGAGACCCTCTTGGAGGACATCCACATCACTTCTGGAATTGATGACTGCGCCCAGCTTGCAGTCATCTGCAAATTGGTCAGCCATAGCCCACTGGTTTTGGCCTGCACCTCAGAGAAGTATATACCGAATAACAGAGGCCCCAAGACCAATCCCTGGGGTACGCCACTCATTAAGGGTTTACTGCTTGAGGTAACTTCCCCTATTTTGATTAGGTGGGTTCTATCAGTGAGCCAGTTTGCTACCCATCTGGTAACATATGGAATGATGCCTAGCTGAGAGAGTTTATCTACTATGCCTGAATGGGGAATAGTATTGAAGGCTTTGGCCAGGTCAAGGTAGGCGGTGTGCACCATCTTCCCTTTGTCCATGGCTTTGGTGACTGTCTCAAAGTTGACCATATTTAAAAGATATGACCTCCCCTTGACAAAGCCAAACTGTGTGGGCTCGAGTGTTTGGAGGTTGCCAATGTCCCTGTTAATGAGGTCCATGATAATCCATTCCATGGCCTTGCAGATTAGGCTAGTTAGGCTGATGGGTGTATAATTTCCTGGATCAGTGGACGCTTCACCTTTGTGTAAAGAGATGACAGTGGCTGTCTTCCACTTGACTGGGACAATGCCGGTACTTGGGCTTTGGTTGAACAGGGTGCCTAATGGTGCTGCAAGTTCATGCCTGAGCTCATGTAGGATGCAGCCTGGGATTTTTATCAGGTCCCATGGAGGCTGTATTTTTTGCCTTTGAGAGGGCAGTGATGATTTGTTCCCTAGAGATAAGGGGTGGGGGGGCAGTTACTGAGGATGCCCTGATTTACTGATGGGGGAACAGAGGATAAAAGTTTTGGCTGAATCTGTCAGCCAGTAGATTGACTATATCTTCAGCACTTGTGTATGTAGTGTCCTTGACCACCAGTTCTGAACAGATCTGGGTGCTTCCTTTGAGATTGTGGACATATGTGAAGAAGGCCTTATGACTGTCTCTAGTAGATGTGGCCAATTTGGACTCAAGGTTGGTTTTAGAGGATTTCACTAGTGGCTCTTATTTGCTTGTTCAGGCTGAGAGATTGCTTCCACTTGGGCACCTGCTTCTTCTTGGCCCTGGCAGCAAATTTCTCCTTTTGTTATATAGTTTATTTACTGCAGATGTCCACCAGACAGGTTCACTCTTCCTTGCGGAGAATGATTTTGTCCTGTCGGGTATCTGTGAGTCCGTGCATCTTTTGATGTAGATTTGGACATTGGCACCAGTTCCTACAGTGGGGGTGAGGGCTGTGAAGCTGTTTATACCATCCCTCAGGATATTGTAATCAGCTCTGGAGAATTTTTTTGTTTGACCCTAGCTAGCAGGGGCGGCTCGTGCTATTAGACTGCAGGACTGCAGCCCCCAGCTGTAAAGAAATTAAAATGAAATTAAAAGAAAAACAAAAAAAAGAAAAATGAAATAAAAAAAACAAACAAAAGCGAGTCCCAGAACTCTGGGCATTCATGTTCGAGGCATTCCCAGAACTCCACGCATGTGCACAGGAATCCAGACTGCTGGTGAAGCAGTCCAGATTAGGAAGACAGCATTCAGACAACAGACAGACTGGAAGGGGATCGAACTGCAACATCTGCAGATTTCTCTCGCGGGACTTTTGAAACTTGTAGTGTGTGTGTAAAATGCCCAAGTTAACAATACCTGGTGGTTAGACAGAACTCAGGAAATATACATGGTAGCTAGACTCAAACCCTGTACTTGGGGAGCAGGTAGCAAGAGCTTGAATTCCCTACCCACTGCCATTTGTGAAATGTTTGCCTCATATTTTTGTTCTGTTCCTCATAAAATCTGTGGTTTTCTGGATTTTGAATTGCCTTAATAATGACAGGCACTTGAATTTTGGACTTCATATACTTCAGAAAGTACATGGTAACACAAAACCTTTTATTCTAGCAATTTTCTATTTATAACATCAATATTTGAAATTTGTCCCTATTTTTGGGGCTGTATTCCCCCATTATTGGCTTTGTCCATGTTTTTTGTGCTAAGAGTTTGAGAGCTATGGTGAGAACTGAATTCACTTAATATGTTTGGGGGCTGTATTCCCCCATTATTGGCTTTGTCTACATGTTTTGTGCTAAGAGGTTGAGAGCTATGGTGAGAACTGAATTCACTAAATGATAGCCATTTAAGTTTCAGTCTACCTGTCTTTCAAGAAACAGCTGATTTGGCATAGTGGTATGTTGCTTTAACTGTAGTGCACAGGGTCCTGAGTTCAAGTCTTGGCAATGAAATGCAAGGTGGTAACACAGCATTTTACTCTAGCAACTTTCCAAGATTATACAAGCAATGTTTAAAATGTGTCCCTAGTTTTTGGGCTTTTGTCCGCCCCAATAAATTTTTGTTTTTTCCAAATTTCTTGTGCTTCACAGTTGAGAGGTACAGTTGATTGTTGACTGGATTTTACAAGGAGCTGAGAACTTGAAGAAAAGTTTAGTGCTGCTTATGCAGAGTTGGCTTGCGTTGTTAATAGCACAATGGGTAGTGTACTTGCTTTTGATGCAAAAGGCTGTGGGTTCTACTCCCACAGTATATAGATGCAATGACGATACTGTACTGTGTTGTACTTTTAAAGGGGGTGGATGCTGCAGTCCTGAGAATGTCCTCTTTGGAGGAGATACCTAGTAACGATGAACCTGTTATCAGTAAGTTTTCAGAACTAGTTTCATCCGGCCAAAGTATTCCTGCATCTGTATTGTTTGGTTTCTGTCCTGTATTTTAAATCAGATATACCTGTTGCTCAGGCTGCTGCAGAGAGATTGACCTACTGCCAGCTGTGATACAGAGAAAAGATAAAAGTGTGTATTCTCATTTTTGTCTGCATTTTGATTTAATATCTCTGTAATCTGTACAACTGTACTTATTCTTCTTCTTGTGTGTTATAGCTGTATATCTTAGTGTTGACCTCAGTTGTAGTGAAATCCTTTGTCTGGAGGCCTTGTCTGTTTTCTTAGTGGCAGTAAGTTTACAGAACTAGTTTCATCCGGCCAAAGTATTCCTGCATCTGTATTGTTTGGTTTCTGTTCTGTGTTTTAAATCAGATATACCTGTTGCTCAGGCTGTTACAGAGAGACTGACCTACTGCCAGCTGTGATATTGAGAAAAGATAAGTGTTTATTCTCATTTTTGTCTGCATTTTGATTTAATATCTCTGTAATCTGTACAACTCTACTTATTCTTCTTCTTGTGTGTTATAGCTGTATATCTTAATGTTGACCTCAGTTGTAGTGAAATCCTTTGTCTGGAGGATTCATTTGTTTTCTTAGTGGCAGTAAGTTTTCAGAACTAGTTTCATCCGGCCAAAGTATTCCTGCATCTGTATTGTTTGGTTTCTGTCCTGTGTTTTAAATCAGATATACCTGTTGCTCAGGCTGCTGCAGAGACTGACCTATTGCCAGATGTGATATTGAGAAAAGATAAGTGTTTATTCTCATTTTTGTCTGCATTTTGATTTAATATCTCTGTAATCTGTACAACTCTACTTATTCTTCTTCTTGTGTGTTATAGCTGTATATCTTAGTGTTGACCTCAGTTGTAGTGAAATCCTTTCTCTGGAGGCCTTGTCTGTTTTCTTAGTGGCAGTAAGGTTTCAGAACTAGTTTCATCTGGCTAAAGTATTCCTGCATCTGTATTGTTTGTTTTTTGTCCTGTGTTTTAAATCAGATATACCTGTTGCTCAGGCTGCTGCAGAGAGATTGACCTACTGCCAACTGTGATATTGAGAAAAGATAAGTGTTTATTCTCATTTTTTGTCTGCATTTTGATTTAATATCTCTGTAATCTGTACAACTGTACTTCTTCTTCTTGTTTGTCCCCACCCACCCTCATTGTTCTTGTTTTGGTGTTAGTGTTGGTGGCTCTGGAATTGCCCACCCCTCCTGTAAGTCTGTATTTGAACACTCCTCCTGTGTCCATCTCATTTGCTCACTTAACCAAATACAGTGAGATCATATTCTGAGTCTAGTTTTCACTCTACATAATACAGAGAGAAGATTTGAGAAGGCCAACCCACTTAGGTTCTTCCTTTCTCTCTCCTTGCACTTTACTAACAAAAAAAACAAAAAACAAAAAAAAAAATTCCACTTTATTCATCTGCTTTTACTGCATTTGTGTTTCTTCTTACTTTGTTACTAGGAGCATTGACTACACCTCTGAACTGAGATATACAACAATAATCATCGTTTAATGCGCATTTAAAGTGTTTTTTTGATTGTATCTGCATTCTTTTCTGAAAAAAAAAAAAAATATATATATATATATATAATATATACTTGTTTCCCGCCTTTCTAAGCTAGTATAGTCCAGTTTTCAGATTAGTGCTGAATTCAGGGCTGTGTTTGCCCATACCTTACTTGGATAGAAGGAAGTTTTTCTGTTCACCTGTGAGAGAGGGAAGCTTTGAGCAGCCTATCTGTCCCTGGAGGTGTGGTTTCATTCCAGTAAGTAGTAGTTTATCGGCCATTTTGGGTTAATTTCTATCTCTTTCATTTCCCTGCTACAAAAAACGCATTTGCCTTGTTTTGAGTGCCGGGCAGCGCCTGTTAGCTAGGGTATAACTATTCCGGGCACCACAAAGTCTCCTCTTCAATTTTTTCCTTGGAACTAGACAAACTTTCAACTTAAGTACTCAAGCCATTCATTTCTCAGCCCAGCACTTGCTCAAACCTCATAGCAAGCACTTATTAACTCTAGCACTACAGAAGGACAAGGCTCTCTAGTCAACCTTACCAGCCATTCAGTAAAACAGTTTCAGGTGTACTCTCCAGTCCAACTGGTGAATCTGGGCATTTTGAGGCAATGTTACAACTGCCTCATGTACACAGACAACCCTCTCCTCCTACCACCAAACACTAATACATGCGAGAGATGCAATTATACAGCCAAACAGGAGGCTAAGCTCTCTCAACCCAAGACTGGATCAGACAGTCAAGAGGAGAAGGGAAATACTGGCATCACACCACCAGTCTCACATAGACCCATTAAACCAGCACCGGCAAAAAACACACGTAAATACATGAAAACATACTCAGAGGCTCAAAATAAAAATCTGCAAAAGCAAAAGAGCCCTCCAAAGCAGACATCCAAGCAACCTCCACCCCCCCAACATAAACCATGAAACACATACTTCACAAAACCAGTGTGCCACGCAATCACAGCCCTCAAGGCAAAATAACATACCCAACATACTAGTAATAGGTGACTCTATAGTCAGGCAGACTGACGTTCCACTCACTAGGCTGAATAAGGTGAAGGTTACTGTCGGGTGCCAGGATCCACCACATAACATAAGCAGTCAGGTCACTCCAGAACAAGTACAAATATTACTCTGTCATTGTCCATGTTAGTGTGAATTACCTGAGCTGTACCTCCCTGGACTACATGAAAAGAGACATGGAAGAGCTCTCTGATCACGTAGCCCAAGCTGGTATGACCCTGACCCTGAGTAGCATCCTGCCCTCACCAAGAATGATACCACGGTATAAAGAAAAAATTATCAATTTCAACAATTGGATAAGTTTCTGGTGTCATTCAAAGGGGATCCACTGTCTGTCTGCCTGGGATGACATGTTCGACAAGCCATGCTACTTTGCTAGAGACGGCTTGCACCTGTCACCCTTAGGCTTTCAAATACTGGCCAAAGCTCTTGCCACCCCCGTAGTGCCTTTTTTAGGCACGGCTCAAAAGACAAACCCATCACCGTAAGTAGCACCAGTAACAAAAATCTGAGGGTAATACTACTCAATGCCAGAAGTGTAAACCTCAAAATGCATGCACTCCAGGCACCCCTCAGTATGGAGAAAATTGATATATGTGCAGTAACAGAAACCTGGTTTAAGGCTCTAGAGAGCATCCCAGCACTATAAGGCTACAACTCATACCATACATTTCGGCCACAGAACCCGGATCAAAATACAAAAGGCAGGGAAGTATCCATATTCATCAAGGATACCCACACCTCCAGGTTAGTGGCACAACACGATGCTTCAGAGATTATCCATGTGAAACTAACAATGGGCAAAACTGTAATTCAAACTGTAGCTTGCTACAGATCATCCACCATGTCCCAGGACCCCCATTCCGCATTTCTGGAAACACTGGGTAACATAAAGGTCCTACCAAACACCCTAATATTGGGTGATTTCAAGTACCCAAACATTAACTGGGAGAACTACTCAAGTACTAACTCTCTTGCCCAACATTTCCTAGAATTTATAAATGCAAAAGCCCTGGAACAACTGGTCAACACTCCCACCAGATGTGACAACATATTGGACCTGGTCATCACCAACATGGGTAACTGGTGTTCCACACTGGAGGTCAACCCCTCGCTGGTTAGATCTGACCATAAACAAATCACTTTGGATATCCACATTCCATCCCCACCACCAGACAAGGAAACCACAGTGAAAAACTTTTCAAAAGCAAACTTCACGTTACTTAAGACGGAGGTGGAAAGTTTCAAAGCCCCCATGCTAAAGGATAACACTGTCCAAGCTGCAAAATCCTTTACTAATGTATTCTATGGGCACCTACAAGAATGCATGGATCGTGCTATCCCAAACAAAACCAAGACTCACTCCTCCAAGAAAAGGAAACCAGTCTGGTGGACCCCTGCCTTAAACAAGCTATACAACAGAAGGAGGAAACTAGTACAGAAAAGAGTAAAATCCCAAGAAGGGAAGACATCCCTGATCAATATCAGCAAGAAACTACAATCCCTCATAAAATCGTCCAAGGTGAGCTTTGAAAGAAAACTTGCCAAGGACCCCAAACATAACCACAAGGCATTCTTTAGCTATGTCATGAATCTAAGTGGCAATGCTCAGATCTGCTCGGAGTTAGTGCAGAATGGCACAAAATATACTGAACCAACCGATATTGCCAACATCCTGGTGGACAGGTTCAGTGCAAACTTTACACCCCCCACCCCCAAAAGGGCCCACAATCATACCAGAAGAATGTAGAGCCCCTGAAATCATATTCAGGTAAAAATAGCTCTCCCAAAGCCAAAAACACATCATCAATGGGACCGGACGGTGTCCCAGGCTGCGTCCTACATGAGCTCAAAGACAAACTAACACCTCACCTAAACACACTGTTCAGACTCAGCCTTTCCACAGGCTACATACCCATAGAGTGGTGTACAGCAACGGTTATCCCCCTGCACAAAGGTGGAGCCACAACAAACCCGGGAACTATCACCCTATAAGCCTGACTAGCTTGGTCTGCAAAACTATGGAGTGCATCATCATGGAACTCATTAACAGAGACATTGGGAACTTCCAAACACTGGACCCTACCCAGTTTGGTTTTGTTAAGGGCAGATCAAGCCTCCTAAACCTGGTGGACTTCTTCGAGACAGTTACCAAGGCTATAGATGAGGGAAAGGTGGTACACACAGCCTACCTAGACCTCGCAAAGGCCTTCAACACCATTCCCCATTCTGGTATTATAGACAAGCTCACCAGCCTGAACATAAACCCCTATGTCACAAGATGGGTTGCCGATTGGCTCACGGATAGAATCCACATGGTGGGAGTTGCGAGAGCTAGGTCTGACTCTAAACCGGTTACAAGTGGAGTTCCCCAGGGCTCAGTCCTAGGGACCCCTCCTGTTCGGCATATACTTCTCAGAGGTACAGACAAGCACAGGAGGACACTGGCTGACCAAGTTCACAGACGACTGCAAACTAAAGGCTATTATTGACTCACTGGCTGACACAGACATTCTCCAAAAGGGTCTCACTGAGACGGATACCTGGTGGCAAAATCATGGCCTCAAGCTAAATGCCAAAAAGTGCACAGTTATTCCCTTTGGAATTAACAAAGTAGGTACAAACTACCACATAGGTGGTAGTCCCCTAAATACGGAAAACATAATAAGGGATCTGGGAACCCAAGTAGATAGTAGTCTCTCCTTTGATAATCACATTAGCAAAGTGGTTAGAAAATCCTTCTATGTGGCCCACCTAATCACAAAAGGGTTTGCATCCAGATCAAAAGAGGCCATTGTGCCCCTCTACTCATCACTCATCAGACCCATCATAGAGTACAATGCCCCATTTGGGATGTACCTTACAAGACACCTGCAACAGCTGGAAAGACCACAGAAGTACCTCACCAAGAGGATCACTGGCCTCAAACAGATGCCCTATGCAGCTCGACTGAAGAAACTCCAGCTGTACTCAGTTGCATACCGCCTGCTCAGAGGTGATCTCTGCCTGACATACAAGACCATGTCCAACCCAGAATTGATGGACATGCTCCACCTAAAGAAAACCTTATCCCCTCGAGCCACATGCTCTAGGGATCTAAACCTCACCACAACAATAAACAGGACGTGCTGGAGGGATAGATTCCTGTCCCAGAGACTTCCCATGCTTTGAAACAAGATTCCAATCTATATTAGGCAGAGCTCCTTGCTAGCACTCTTCAAGAGAAACCTTGACGAGTGGATGGGAAACAGAAAGTTTTACCCCAGAGATCACTTCAGTGGCTCTGCTGGACAGAGGCACAGGGAACTAATCTAAGGGGGCAGCGAAAGCCAACACATTCTGGCTACACTAATAAATGCCTTCGGGCAGATAGCCTAGTACCTACCTATGAACCTATAAGTTTGCCATCCATTCCCTATTGCAATATTACTAGTTTATCATTTTTTAATGTAACATAGGCAATTTATTCCTCAAGGGCAACAGGCACTTTATTTGTAGATGAAACAATGAAATATAAATTGTTTGCTAGCAGCAACCTCTTCATTAGTTATAGATCTCTTTAATGTGGAATTATTTAGAAGACTTTTACTTCTGCAGAGATTGTGCATATTTACTGATACTGGTGGACTGTAGAAGTATGAGTAGACTTTTATGATGGAAATGTTCTGAATTGGGCAGTTTTGTCATTACTGGTGCATGCATTTTGTTTCATTGTTTACTGGAAAATGTTCAAAACAATAAATTTAAAATGCCCTCTAACAACTGTACTGCATTATACAAGGAATACAATTTAATACAATCAGAAAAGTGCATCAAAAAACACATGTATGTTTCCTATGCAAGGGGCCTATGATTTGAAAACAGCCCAAAGTTCATCTTTATCTGCGACTGGCCAGATGTATTTTCTTTGAATGTGGGTTTCAATAAATGTCATTTTCAAGGGCAGAGAAGTTTTAATGCTAAGTCTATTTTCATTGTGAGACTGCATTGCTTTGTTTAGCAAATGTCTATTAGTGTTTTTGCTGTAAAATGTAAAATAAAACTTTGAAATGAAATCCAAATCATAATAAGAAGTAAAGCAGTATGCACATTACAGTGTTTATGGTAAATAGGGTGAAATAGCCAAGTAAAGGGACATTGGAATAGCTGCAGGGGGGAGGCCCCATTTGACTATAATTTTGTGAGGGGGGAAGGGTGGCAAACTCAGCCCTGGCTGAACTATACCTCTCAGCTGTCCAGATTTTTGCAGAATTAATAGATTTTTGCTTCTTAATTTTGGTTTGTTCCTCATAAAATTTGTGGTTTTCTGGCAAATAATTTAGGAATGAAGTCACTAAATAATGACAGACATTGAGTTTCAGACTTCATACCCTTCAAAAAAATACATGCTAAAGCAAGACCTGTTATTCTGACAACTGTCTAAGTTTATACAAGAGCAATTGTTAGTACTGTTTGCATGTTCCCCCAATATATTTGGCTTTGTCCAGATTTCCTGTGTTAAGAGGTTGAGAGGTACGCGCAAGTAAATCGCTTTATAGAATTAGGTATATCCAAACCTTTCAACTCTCCCCCTGATAATCCCTCCACAAAATGGAAAATGTGGAAGAAAACGTGGAGGGTTTAGAATTAATAAATAATTGTAATGATCAGAGTTATAGATTACTTTTAATTTCAGAAATGCATGTAGATTCTCTTATTTTGTCAACTGCTCAAGTTAACAGTACTAATATTTAAAAAGTGTCCCTTCTTTGACAGGTTCCAAGCTGTATTGTGTGGCTATTTTATATTTTTGCATCACATTTGTGGTCCATTTTTCATAAAAGTGTGGTTTTCTGGCAAATTAGTGGCAAATCATTAAAGATTGAAGTTAGAAAATAATGAGACATTTGAGTTTCAGATTTCATGCTCTTCAGAAAATTCATACTAATACAAGACCTACTATTCTATTATCTTTCTAAGTTCATAAGAGCAATATTTAAAATTTGTCCTTATTTTTGGGCCTTTGTCCCACTTCTGTTTATGGCTTTGTCCAGATTTATTGCTCTGGGGCTGAGAGGTATGACAAATGTATCAGGGCCATCACCGTTAGCCAGAGACATTTCAAATTTTGTCATATGTGTTGCACCCCACTCCCCCATGTAGTGACTCTGGATGTGTCCAAGCAAGGCAAGGAGCAGTTATGCAGTGTAAGTGTGCAGAATATCCCCCATCCTAGGTAGACAGAAGTAGTACAGTAGCATTTCATCTGTCCTTTATTTTGCAGAATGTTGTGGTTTTCTGTCATATTTTTATACTGCTGATTTATGCTTCTTCTTATAGAGAAAATGCATGTCAGTGGAGTACCTATTGCTCTATGTTTAAGTAGCAATGCTTTAATGACCATCAGGTAAGCTTGTCTGAGACTATAAGATGCAAGCAATATTTAATAAGCATAATGTTAAAGAATTACCAACATTGAAAGCCTTTTTGTTGCTGCCATGTAGAGAATATTTACATAACTAGATAGCGTATAAGCCTTAGGTATTGAAATGCATATGACAGTATTTGTAATAAAGGACAGGATTACAGTATTTTCAGAAGCTCATTACATTTGTTGGAGACTTGCAGTCATCTTTGCAGGCTTTATCTGTAAACTAAACAGAATGCCAATCTATCATGTGTGGTCCATAACCTGTGCAGTAATCCTTTAAGCAATTAATCTTGAGCTTGTTTCTTGTTTGCTGTTCATTTTTTACTTTGATCATGTTTTCCCTATGAAACAAGTAGATAGTTGTTGTCAGGCAGCAGGTCTTTTTTGGATAAGAAACATTTTTACAAGTGGGTGTATCACAGAGATTGCTACTTTCACCATGTTACTTGGTACTTTTATAAAGCTGAATATAAATTATAATTAGAACTACAGTGCAAGGGGAAGTGGTTTGAGTTGAGTGCTGCTTGTTTTTTTTTTATATACTTGATTTTGACTGGCATTCCAAATAATGAATTTAAAAAGTAAGTAATTTTTGTCATGCCTTACAACCTTTTTGTTTCCATCTAGATATTAAGTAAGTTGCCATGTAGCCAATGCACTGAAATATTTTTTCTTCTACAATTCATTTTGCCTTGATTGGGCTCTCATAATGACAGTTTGGCACCCAGGGCAGCATATTTAATTAAAGTCACAGTTTTTGCGTTTTTTATCATAGCTCCATCCTTTCTAGTTGGTCACACTCCTTCCCATTGGCCCTACCCATTCAGCTGTCTCCTGCAGTTCCTCTTTGATTTGAAGTCAACAGCCACCACTGCTAGCTAGAGGGAAGTGAGGGGAGATGGTGACTTCGAAAGTGACCGCTTTATGGTCGGATCTTACCAGGGAGTATGAAACCATAGGGGTGCTGCAGTGGTTACTCATGTTGGTTAATACCAAGTCCAAGATATTATCACCTGTTGTGGGGGTATCTCCTTCACAAAAACACATCAAGTACTACCATGACTCCACTAGGTACAAATCATTTTTATTAAGACAGATAAAATGGTAAGCGCTTTCAGGTTATAACCAACCCTTCTTCAGACATATACACTATTACTTTTTGTGCAGTTAAATAGTAAAAAAGGCACCAAATCACTACATCTCAGTGTCTTATCAAAATACAGCCACTAGATGGCAGCATATACATATTTAAAAGATGTAGTCATTCATCAAATACAATTAAAACTCATAAAATATAACACAAAATATATACATATATATATATATATATATATATATATATACACATAATTCATATGTAATGTAATACTTCACATATACACATAATTTACAGCCTATTACTCTATACAAAAACTCATAATTGATAATCACATAAATATAAAAACATAGGTCTATAAAAAAACATCTTATTTAAGCTAAGCCTCAATGTTTTAGGGGCCTATCCCTCAAAAATGGTTGTGGGCGTATCGACTAGCTGTTCTACGGCATTTGCACTGATAAAAATCAAGGAATCTCTTGGCATTTGTGTTCTGGTATGAGTAGATTTTCCAGTCTATGGTTGGGTAATTAAAGTCACCCAGGATCAGGCTAAAGGGTTGAATCTTGATAGATTTGAAGAGGTCCAGATAGGTGGAGCGGCCATCTTGAGTCAAATTTGGGGGCCTGTAGCTAGCTTTAATTTGAATAGGGGTCTTGTCAACAGTTAACTGCACCTGGATTGCCTCCTGTGCATCATACTGTTTGACCAGCCTGGAGGTGTGTGTGTGTCTGTAATATATATTGAAACTCTACCTCCTTTGGCTTTGCTGCCCACATTTTGGGGTCTGAATGTATGAATGGATCCCCAGCTTTGAACAAGGTTTCTGTGACTGCACAAATGTCAGCATCTTCCAGGGTTAAGAATGCTTGCAATGAGTGCAGTTTCATGTTTAGACTTCTGGCATTTAGCAGCATGACCTTTAATTTGCGTTTTGTTAAAATGTTTATGTTGATAGTATCGACCTCATGACTTTTCCTAAAAATGGCTCTATGGGGGAGGTTAGGGCCTTTGCCAGAAGCCTGAAGCCCAAGTAAGACAGATGCAGGCCATCTCTAGCAAAGCATTGTGGTCTGTCGATCATATCGTCCCAGTATGTTAGGCACTGGATCCCACTGGAATGACACCAGAAACTAAGCCAATTGTTAAAGTCAATCATTTTCTGTTTATATTGAGCCATCATTCTGGGTGACGGTAGAATGCTGCTTAAGTCTAGGCATATACCTGCCTGTGATACACATTCAGCAAGTTCAATCATGTCTCTCTTCATATAGTCCAGGGACATATGTCTCAAGTCATTCACGCCAACATGGACTATGACAGAGTCATAACAGTACCTATTGTTGAGAGACTTGAGTACGTGTGTGATATGGCAGATTCTGGCACCTGACAAACAACTAACTGTGACCTTCTCCTTATCCAGCCTGATGAGGGCACATCTGTGTGTCTCACAATGGAGTCTCCTATGTCTAATATGTTGGGTTTATGGTTAGGCCTTAGTGGTTGTGAGATACTGGTGTGTGGACTATGCATGGTATGTGGTGTGCAGAGTTGTGGAGTTCTCATTTGTTTTTGGCTCTGAAGTCTTCTTTGTTTGGGTTTGTTTTGTTGAGAACCTCCACATATGTGGATGTGTGTTGTGTAGTTATAGGTGGTGTTTGAGGTGTAGTGATTGTGTTGACAACCTTCTCAGTGCCAGATATACTGGCTTGTGAGGGTGAGAGCACAGACTCTAACTTCTTTATGTATTTGCATCGCTCATAAATTGTGTTCCTAGGTGGTAGTACTACATGGTGGTCCATGTACATAAGGCAGTTGCTACACTTTCTTAGGATGCCCATATCAACCAGGCTGGCATGACAAATGTTAGGAAATTGTCCATCCATATTTGTCAGAATCTGAGGGAAAGAGTCCAGAGAGAGCTAAGGGGTAGCCCTAAAGTCCAAGTGCTTAAACCAAAACTAAGAGGCTTAGAATAACACTTAAAATGTAAACAGGCTAAAAACAAGCAGTAGTAAATGCAGCAGAGAAGATGCAATTGAACACTTTAGAAAACAAGCAGCAAAAAAACAAGATGAAGTAATAGAGTGGGAGGAGGAAACACAAATACTGTAAAGCAGTTGAATAAAGTTTTTTTTTTCTAAGCAAATATCCTAAACCTTCTGGACTTTGTTGCATACAAGGGAGCCATACATATCTCTTCCCATCATTCTCTTGTAAATTGCTTTTCCAGTCTTGCTTCACATTTTTTGTAAATTATTTTGATTCTTATAGTTATGCAGGATTGTATATGCCCAACCAGTTATCTCTGGTGGACGGTGCAGTGGTGCAGCAGTAGCATTGTCGCCTCACAGCAAGAGGTTCTCCAGTTTGATTCTTGGCTGGAGTACTTTCTGTGCAGAGTCTGCATGTCCTACCTGCATTCATGTTGGTTTCCTCCTGGTACTCTTTTTTTCCACCCATGTTACAAAGACATAAGTCCGGAGTGTTTCTCCCCAGGCCTCTGCTGAAAATTGGCTTTGTTCCAAGTCAGAATTTCCTAATAAGCAAATGTTAAATAAATAAAATCTCTTTTTTAATGCTGCTTCTGTTGCAGATTCAGCTAAAAACTCTATTAAAGCAGGTCTTTCACTTAAAATCCCCCTATCCCTTTCTTTTGTCTTCACTCTGAGATCAAACCCTAGTGGGGAAGGCAGTCTCTAGCTTGCAATCCAAATGTCTTCTTGGCCTCATCTAACTGTATTGCCTTCCTGCTTGAGTTATTTGCTCTCAATATCTTGGTTCCTTTGCCAGGTATCTTCAGTAAATTCCACCCCCTCTTGCCTATGTTCTGTACCACTGCTTACAGTCATCCCTGTTAGCAAAATCTCCTTTCTCCATTCTCATATTGACTTAGTTTTTAGAATACTTTCTGCTATTTTGACTATAATACTCTGTGTGGTTGTTATTGTCCTTAAGGAACTGCATTCAGGATCCCTCTCTCTCTCTATTTCTCGAACTTACCACTTGCTTCATCATCATCATACTTTTCCACTTTGAATTGTAACCTTCTGCTTGTGTTGTGGATAAGAGCCTTAACCGCATAGCTCTAAAATATCCCTTCAAATTAGGTACACCTAAACCACTTTGTTCTATTGGAAGGATCAGGTCATCCCACATAACTCTTTTTGAACAGATAAATTTAATCCCAAACACCCTGTTAGTATGGTCAGAGAGATGAGATTTGAATTGGTCCAAAGTCGTAGGAGAGAGACCACAGTAAGATCACAGTTGCTTGAACAAGATGCCATGGTCAGTGGTGTCTGCTGTAGAGACAGACAGCAGGACCAAGACAGAATAAAAGCAAAAAACAAAACATAATAAAAGTGCAGATCAGGGGCCATCAGGAGATTGTTTACTATTTTAATTGGAGCTGTTTTAGTCCTATGATGAGAGTGAAAACTCAAATGATACAAATATTCATGGTTTGCTAACTATAAGGTAGGATCAAAACGGTGGTTAGATGACTTTCTCATTAACCTTGCCTAGAAAAGGAAGGATAGAAATTGGGTGAAAATTGTCCAGTTTCTTATCAGTGCCAGTTTCATCAGTCTTCTGCCTGACAGACAAAAACTTTCCTTCCAGCTCTGTGGAATAGTGTTAAGTAGTGGTGCACACATGGCTTTACTCAAGTTAAGTTAGCAGCTCAGGTACCAGTTGGTGGTGGCTGAAGAAGGATGGGAGTGAGCAGCCACAGCATACTCTGCCATCCTGATGGAGTCAGAGGCAGCACTGGCTCACCACAAGTGTGACACTTACTGGGAGTACCAGATATTACACTCAGTGGAGCCTGAGTCTGCTAAGCTTGTGCTGTCGAAGTGCTGTTGCACTAGAAGCCAAGGTGACCTCTGCATGCAGAGGCATGTTTCCTATTAGGAGACAGTCATAGCAAAGCTCAGAGGTGCTGCTGGGGGGGTGCTCCACAGAGTGAAGGCGGGCTGGCCCGTTTCCTACCACCCAACCTTTGCCAACAGGTGGAGGGCTGATTGTCATTCCTGGACAAGAATGAATGGGCTATGTGGCTTATCCCTCACCCAGGAATACTAGGGTGCTGTGTCCCCCCCACGGAACAAATGAGACAATTGTGTAGTTGCTCCCTTTCAACTGCGCAGATGATTATGGCTGGTTCCCTTGACACCTTTTAACTTGTGTGACCATGTACTAATGTCTGATGCACAGTGTGAGAGGGCATTACATTATGTAGCTGTCACAAAGCTGATGGCAAGGGGGTATGTGTAATGGGATAAATTTGTTTGGTATCCATAAGTAATGTGTAGGGTCTCCACACATTTTCACAATGAGCACAGTGCTATGAAGTATGCTTTTGGATCTCTGGCTGCAGTATTCAGGAGAACTTTGAGTAAGATGTGCAATATTCCAAAAGGCCACACAGCACAGTCTGGTACAGTGTCTTGTACAAAGGTAGACAGGAAAATTATGAAGGAAACATTGACATTCTATACTCATGACACTGTAAATAGCAGTTCAGCCTTGTGTGCTTAATGCCTGACATGAAAGCTTTCTCAGAAAAGATTTCAGAGATGCTGCTAATTCAAATTAAGTTTCAGACATAAAAGAAGGGAGAAAAAGGGTTGTGTCAGGTTTCGATTCTGTGTTACAAAAGGACTGATGGAAAACATTTGACTGAATTTTAATGGATCTTCATTGGATAATTAATTTATGATGTCATTTATTTTTGAGTATTTAACATGATGAGTTATGCTTCAGCCCACATCTGATGAAGTTGTTGAAACAAAAACGGATTTTTAACTATGTTAATGGTGTTTTTTATACTTCAATAAAAGTGTTTTGCTGCATTAATTCCCTCCGAGGCTTTATTGTTTCACTTTGTGAGGTAGTTCTCTGCTTCCATGACAAGTTCAGTTAGTACAACTGGAATAGGATGCTGCAATCCTCAATTTACTGAAGGTTCTAACCCTCCTAAGTGGTGTTTCCTGCAAACAGCACACATTTCCTTCTTAGTTTTTGGAGCGAACGTAGAGTAAGTTGCAATGTGAAAATATGAAGAACTCTGTTTCGCTGAGTAGTGTGTCTGTTGCACATTAATAACTCAATACATGAGCAGGATAACATTAAAACTGAAAATATGCACAAAGACAGAAGTGACTCAAAGAAAAATTACTGATGGAGGGCAAGGAGTAGTGAATTTCTTAACAGTTTGCTGTTGACTTTGAGATCATCATAGTAAGTTCAAAAAAATGCATCATTTATTTAAGTAATGCAAGTGATACTTAATTTCCTAAAATATTCAGTAAGCAACCCCCCCCCCCCAAAAAAAAAAAAGGTTTCAGTGCATGGACTGTAGAACAGAGTGAGTTTTCAGTACATTATTTTACTGTGCCAGTATCATGCAGTCAGGTTTGCAAATGACTGTTTTGCTGTAATTTAAAAAATGTGGAAATGAGTAGAATGTCAGGAAATTACCAAAACAGCATCTCACAAGACAGCTGTTCCTCAGAATGGGTACGCAAAACTAAGTTAACAAAATAATGTCTTGTAGACATAATTAGGGTTAAATCAAAAGTCACTAGCAATGAAACAGAGTGAAATAATCAATACATTTTTTGAAATTTGCTTCCAAAAATTAAATTGAAAATGATCCATGTTAAAAGAAATAAATATTTCTACTGCTGGCAAACTAATTAAATAAATAAATAATTCTTACTGCAGGCAGAGGAAGAAATTTAGATTGCAATTCTGAGCTGTCACTTGCAGTGACAGTTTTAACATCTCTGCAGTAGTATGGGGGAGGGGATTGTCAATTCATGTTGGACTACAAAAGAACACCTAGAGCAAAACTGTAACTAGTCTAGTCCAGATACAGATTTGCTGTATCCAGGACTGTTTGTAAGCTTCTGAGCCCCCCCAAGCCTTTCTGTGTTGGAGGGAAGCCTTCTAGCTTATCAGTGGGTGTGGTAAGCACTAGGTAGGCTATCTACCACAAGATCCAGGTACAGATTCTTAGTTTTAGCATTTGAATTTGCTTATTCTTGCTCAGCGCTTGGTCAGAACATGTTGTTAACACTAAATAAGCTACAAATTACTACAGCTCTCAATCTTCCTCTTTACCTAGAGGAAAATAGTTTTTGTACTTACTTTCCTCACTTGTTTAGAGAAAAACAGCTCTTATACTCACTTTCCTCACTTATCTAGAGGAAAATATTTTTTTATTCAGGCATGTCCAAGGGTCAGCTCCCAGTGTTCTCTCCTGTCTATCTGATGAATCTAGGCATCTTGAGGCAATGTAGCAATTGCCTCATGTACACAGACAACCCTCTACTCCTACCACCCAACACCACAACCTGTGAGAGATGCACTTACCTAGCCAAACTGGAGGTAAAGCTCTCCCCAACCAAGACTGAACTTGACAGTCAAGAGGAGAAAGTAAACGCTTGCATCACACTCATCACATAGTCCCACTAAACCTACACCACCAAAATCCACACACAGAAACACAAAAACATTCACAGAGGCTCTCAATAATAATCTGCTCAAGCAACAGAGACCTCCACAGCAAAAACACAAGCAACCTCCGCCCCTCAACACAACCCAAATGACACATAACCCACATACTCAGTGTGCCAATAAACCACAGCTCATAAGGCAAACCAACGTATCCAACACACTAGTCATAGGTAACTCTATAGTCAAGCACACTGATGCCCCACTCACCAGCTAAACAAGGAGAAGGTTACTGTCTGCTGTCTGTCAGGTGCCAGGATCCGCCACATAACACACGCACTCAGATCACTCCACAACAAGTACAAATATGACTCTGTCATTGTCCATGTTGGTGTGAAAGACCTGAGATGTACCTCCTTGGACTACATGAAAAGAGACATGGAAGAGCTCTCCGATCATGTAGCCCAGGCAGGTATGACCCTAGCCCTGAGTAGCATCCCGCCATCGCCCAGAATGATACCACAGTACAAGGACAAAATGACTGACTTCAACAATTGGCTAAGCTTCTGGTGTCATTCAAAGGGTATCCAGTATCTGTCTGCCTGGGATGACATGGTCGACAGACCACGATGCTTTGCCAGAGATGGCCTGCACCTATCGCCCTGGGATTTCAGATACTGGCTACGGCTCTTGCCGCCTCTATGATGCCTTTTTAGGCAAGATTCAAATGACAAATTCACCACCATAACAGGAACAGGCAAGCAAAAACTGAGGGTAATGCTACTCAATGCTAGAAGTCAAAATCTCAAAATGCACTCACTTGAGGCACTCCTTAAAATGGAGAACATCAATATCTGTGCAATGACTGAGACCTGGTTCAATGCTCTAGAGAGCACCACTGTATTACCAGGCTATAACTCATACCACACTTTTCAGCCATCTAACCTGGACCAGAACACCAAAGGCAGAGGTGTGTCCATATTCATTAAGGATATCTACACCTCCAGGCTAGTTGCGCAGCATAATGCATCCGAGGTTATCCACATGCAACTAACTCTGGGCAAAACAGCAATCCAAATTGTAGCTTGCTACAGATCCCCCACCATGCTCCAAGATTCCCATTCCTCTTTTCTTGATATACAGGAAAATATTAGGGTTCAACAAAACACCCTAATAATGGGCAATTTCAACTACCCCACCATTAACTAGGAAAACTACTCATGTACCAACTCCTTCACTCAACGCTTTCTGGAATTCATAAATTCCAATGCCCTGGATCAACTTATCCACACCCCCACCAGGGGCAACAATATTCTAGACCTAGTCATTACCAACATGAGTGACTGGTGTTCCACACCTGAAGTCAACTCCTCATTGGTCAAATACGACCATAAGCAAATCACCCTAGATATCCGCATCCCACCCTTACCCACTATTAAGGAAACCATGGTAAAATATTTCTCCAAAGCCAACTTCATGCTTCTTAAGACAGAAGTGTCGAACTTCATGACTCCCATGCAGATGGACGATACAGTTACGACTGCTGAATCCTACACAAATGCACTCTATAAGCACTTACACAAGTGCATGGATCGTGCTAACCTAAACAGAACCAAGACGCTATCCTCCAAAAAAGAAAGGCAATCTGGTGGTCCCCTGCCATAAATAAACTCTACAACAGAAGGAAGAAACTGTTGCAAAAGAGAGTAAAATCTCATGAGTGGAGGAGCTCCCTGGTCAGTCTCAGTAATAAGCTGAGATCCCTTATAAGATCCTCCAAAGCTAGGTACGAAAATGAAATTGCCACTGATTCTAAGGGCAACCACAAAGCATTCTATAGTCATGTCAAGAATCTCAATGGCAACACCCAGATCTGCTCTGAGTTACAGCACAACAGCACAAAAATTACAGAACCAACTGATATTGCCATCATCCTGGCAGATCGGTTCAGTGCTACCTTACCTCTCACCCCCTAAAGGGCCCATATCTATACAGGAAGAATGCAGAGTCCCTGTAATTACATCTACGCAGGTAAAGGCTGCACTCTCTAAAACCAAAAACACAGCATTCATATTCCAACAACAACATCCCAGGCTGCGTTTTACATGAACTTCAGAACGAACTGGCTCCCCAACTAATCACCACATTCAATCATAGTCTCACGTCAGGCTTTGTGCCCATTGAATAGTGCACAGCAACAGTTATCCCACTCCACAAAGGGGGAGCCACCACTGATCCTAGGAACTATCGCCCTATTAGCCTGACAAGCCTGGTCTGCAAGGCCATGGAACATATCATCATGGAATTCCTAAACAAAGACATCGGTAACCTCCAAACTCTGGACCCCACCCAGTTCGGGTTTGTGAAAGGCAGATCGTGCCTTCTGAACCTGATCGACTTACTTGAGGCAGTCACCAAAGCTGTAGATGAGGGTAAGGTGCTTCACACTGCCTATCTTGACCTCACCAAGGCTTTTGACACCATCCCCACATTCTGGAATTATAGCTAAACTCAATAAACTAGGTATAAGTCCCTATATCACAAGATGGGTTGCCAAATAGCTCACTGACAGAACCCACACTGTAAAAGTTGCAGACTCCATATCTGACTTCAAACCAGTGACAAGTGGAGTACCACAGGGTTCAGTCCTGGGACCTCTCCTGTTTGGTATCTATTTCTCTGAAGTACAGGCTAACACTGAAGGCCTCTGGCTAATGAAGTTCGCAGATGACTGTAAACTAGGAGGCATAGTCAAGTCCCCAAATGATGTGGACATCCTACAGAAGGGCATCACTGAGACAGATGCCTGGTGTCAGAGGAATGGCCTCAAGCTCAATGCCAAAAAGTGCACAGTCATCCCCTTTGGTAAAAACTCTGTACCCATGAACTACCACATAAACGGCAGTCTACTTATCACTAAATGTGTGATAAGAGACCTTGGGACCCAGGTGGACAGTAGTCTCTCCTTTCATAATCACATCGCCACAGTAGTCAGGAAATCCTTCTATGTGGCACACCTCATCACAAAAGGGATCTCATCCAGGAAAAAAGAGGTAATTGTTCCCTCTACTCAGCACTCATTAGACCCATTATAGAGTACAATGCCCCTTTTAGACTGTACCTCACAAGACATCTGCAGCAGCTGGAAAGACCACAGAAGTACCTCACAAAGAGGACTATTGGCCTCAAACAGATGCCCTACACTGACTGTCTCAAAGAACTCCAGCTTTACTCTGTAGCATATCGCCAACTCAGAGGTGATCTATGCCTAACATATAAAGCTATGTTAAACCCAGAGCTGTTGGACATGCTACACCTAAAGAAATCCCAATCCTCTGAGCTACATGCTCTAGGGACCTAAACCTTGTCACCACAATAAACAGGACATGCTGGAAGGACAAATTCCTCTCCCAGAGACTTCCTATACTCTGGAACAAGCTACCCATCTATGTCAAGCAAAGTTCCTCATTAGCACTCTTCAAGAAAAATCTTGATGAGTGGATGGGAAATAGGAAATACACCTCAGGGATCACTTCTGTGGCTCTGCTTCGACAGGGACACAGGAAATTAACTTTCTTGGGTGGCGTATGCCAGGGAACCTTGTTGGCTAGGCTTACTTAGGCCCTTGGGCTGATAGCATAGTACCTACCTATGAAAAGCCTCCAATTTAGCTACTTCTCTGGTTTCAGAAGGATAACTTCAAAGTGTATTGTAAAAGAAGCTCTGAGCAAAACATAAATGAGGGTGATTAGCAACAGAAAAGAAGCAGCCCTCTTACAGAAGGAATACAAAATTACAGTGAGTCACACAGTTCCCATTATATGTCAATGGCATGGGAATTCACAGTTACTTCCTTATGTCTGGCATGAGCCATAGAAAGAAGACTTGAAATGCTTTATGGGAAAGAGAAAGGGTTGAAGCAGAAGAAGATCACGTTGATATATCAAGCACCGTCAGTAGTCATTTCGTGGTAAACAGACTAAAATTACAAATAAAGCACTTATTCATTTTGAGGTGTTAAAATAGGTCAGGAAACAAAGCTAGACTGAAAAACATTTTTTTTAGTTATAAGGTGGAGTTTTCCTTTAACATACATTTACTCTGTGCCCTTGCATTAAAAACACTAAGAAAAGGAAATCAGTAGTACTTAACTGTGTTTAAATCCATATACAGACGCACACACACACACACACACACACACACACACACACACACACACACACACACACACTTACTCATACTCTTTTGTGCACATGTACTTGATACACACACACACACACACACACACACACACACACACACACACACACACACACTCGCTCTCTCTCTCTCTCTATGTGTATGTGTGTACAATATGTCTGCATACAATGAATTATTTATAATAAACAACATAGTATAGTTAAGCATTATTAATGTATACATTCTAGTAAATGTGGTTCGATGATTTACTTGGTCACTGTCACACATTGGCTATGTGTTGCACAATCTTGGTCAATGTCTTTATGTCAGCATTTTTTTCTTTGTATTGCTAAGTGCATTTAATAATTACAATAAATAAAGGACAACAAGGAGAGAATCAGTCCCAATACGAAGAAAAACGAGTCAAAATACTTAGAAAACAACAACAATGGGACAACCACAGCATTGCACGTATATTTAATGAACAGTAAAATAGATAAGCGCTTTTGGAGATGCCTCCTTCTTACGATCAGTACAGCAGTATAAAATCAGTCAGCATATAGATACACTTAAGAAATCAATTACATCATTATACAACCAATTAAAACTTTCATCTAATTAGCATTTCCTAGGCTTTAAAATCGGTTTTAAAGGTATAAAGCCATTCAGACCTGGTGGAACATCAGCTCTCAAATCAGCTATCCAATGTGTCTCTTTAACTTCTGTAGCATTCTTTATATCTTCACCTTGTAGTGAGGGGGTGTGTAAATATCCACGACCATAAACTAAAAACTATGTTGTGCAAATGCATTGCTATGTTGAGCTATTGCACTTCTCTGAACATTTCTACATACATCGCCTACATGTTGCAAGACACGTTCCTTCAACCTTCTGTTGGTTTTACCAACATAGAAGGAAATACATTCTGTGCAAGTTGATATGAAAATCACATTTTTTGTAGAACAACATGCATACTGCAAACACTTATATTTTCTCTTTGTAACCGAATGTTCAAACTCATTACCAATCCTGATACACCCACAGGATTTCTACTAGGAAATGTTAATTAGATGAAAGTTTTAATTGGTTGTGTAATGATGTAACTGATTTCTTAAATGTATTTATATGCTGATTGATTTTTATATTGCTGTACTGATCTGAAGAAGGAGGCATCTCTGAAAGTGCTTATCTATTTTACTGTTCATTAAATATATGTGCTTTGCCGTGGTCGTCCCATTGTTGTTGTTTTCTAAGTATTTTGACTCATTTTTCTTCTCATTGGGACTGATTCTCTCCTTGTTGTTAGAACGTGGTTACAAAAGTAAGGAAGTCCAAATAGCTTCAGGAAAGGTTAAAACAGTAAGAGAATAGGTAGACCATGGTATTCAAGGAATGTTGGCAATAAGGCTAACAAAGAAGGAAGAGGTGTGTCTAAAGTTAGAATATCTCTTACCTTTAGTACTGATTCTAAATATATAAAACAAATACTACAGAGCAATTGGAAGTTATTATTATCTGGTGACAAGATTAAAGACATAGTGGGGGAGATACCTAGTTTTAGTTATAAGAAAAATCGTAATTTAAAGAGTTTACTATGTTATAGACCTGGACCAGGTAGTAGGAACAAGTTAGGTGAACTGTATAGTGCGAAGATAGGTATACTTCCATGTAATAGGTGTAGGGCATGTAGGTATATCAGGACTGGTAATGAGTTTGAACATCCGGTTACAAAGAGAAAATGTGTTTGCATTATGCATGTTGTTCTACAAAAATGTGATTTACATAGCAACTTGCGCAGAATGCACTTCCTTCTATGTTGGCAAAACCAACACAATGTTGAGGAACATATCCTACAACATACAGGCAATGTACGTAGAAATGTTCAGAGAAGTGCAATAGCTCAACATATCAATGCATTTACACAACATAGTTTTAAGTTTAGGGTCGTGGATATCTACACCCCCTCACTACAACATGGAGATATAAAGAATGCTACAGAAGTTAAAGAGACACACTGGATAACTGATTTGAGAGCTGATGTTCCACAAGGTCTGAATGGTTTTATACCTTTAAACCCGATTTTAAAGGCTAGGAAATGTTAATTAGATGAAAGTTTTAATTGGTTGTATAATGATGTGATTGATTTCTTAAGTGTATTTATATGCTGACTGATTTTATATTGCTGTACTGATCTGAAGGAGGAGGCATCTCCGAAAGCACTTATCTATTTTAAGTTCATTAAATATATATGCTTTGCCGTGGTCATCCCATTGTTGTTGTTTTCTATGCATTTAATAATTGTTATTATATTTGCCAATGTAGCCTAAGTTGTGGCTGAAAAGGATCCTGGAACCAGTTCACTTTCCTGGTTACCAAAGTATAAATAAATATAAAATAGAAACAAGGAGGGTGAACATGACAGAAATAAGTGAGGAACTAGTACAGCACATTTTAAGTCTGCATCATTCATGAGAGAGAAAACTTCCCACTGAAGGCATTGGGAAGTAGCAGATAGACTAAGTTAAGAGTTCTACTACATGTCACTTGAAAATGTACAAGGATCATTTACTACAGTGAGAGTTTTCACACCTCAGCATGAGTGTGTGGGTGAGGGTTTGTCAAGTCTTTTAAGACTGCAAAATGCTCCTCTTACAAAAACCTGTTATTTATATACTTTATTTTGCTGCAAGTAGCTAACAGCTATTTATAGCATAGAATAAGCTCTGACAGACACATAAATGAGGCTCAGTCAGGTAAACATAGAAGCAGCACTGTTACAGGTGTGTTTAGATGACAGTGCTTCATAGTTCTTCCATTCTATCTTAATGGCATGAGAAAACAGCACCACTTCCTTATGTCTAGCATAAGTCATATAAAGAGGACTTGAAATGTTACATTGCCAAGGCAGGCCCCATCATATGCCATTTTGAGAGAAACACATTAAAATTGTAAAAGAAGCACTTGGAGTGATTTTGAGGCATTAAAATAGGTCAAAAACAAAGATACAATGAAAAAATGTTTTTTGAGTTCTAAGGTGGAGTTTTCCTTTAAAGCAGATTTTTCCTCACAACAAGAAAACGCATATTCTCCATACTTTCACAATTTGTCAGAACAAACTTTAACATATAAACCTGACAATTTAAAATTCTGAAAGTCAAGGTTGCAGAAGTATACACTTTTGTCCTATAACTATCAATAATTTTCCTATGCTTATCAGAAGAATGTAATTGGAATTAACTAAGTGTTTAGCAGCAGTGAGATAAACTAAAGCTATAGCTGCTGGGTTAGGTCTGGGAATAGTTTACAAAAATTAAAAGACTGAGGAACTTTACACATCTTATCTAACTTTTTAGTGGCAGCTGGTAGACTTATAAGGAAAATTGCAGTCAGTAACATACACATCCTCTAAAAAAGACAGACCAGGAGGAATAGTTGGAGGTTGTGGAAAATCCTTCTATAACAATTCATAGTATTTTCTGAGGGACTGAGAAATATGTGTTCTCCCAGTGAAAACATTGTCACATACTTGCAATAGTCTCAGAGAAACAAGCCCCCCCCCCTCCCAGGCAGAATCAGAAACTGAGCTCTCCACGAAGTCTGAATCAGAAATTTCAGGAAATACCCTGCATCAGTTCCTGCATCTTCCCGTTCAGGCGCAGAATCTTTACTCTCTTCAGGGAAAGAGGAGTCCCTCTTTTTCTTTTTTTGCAAGGAATTACTTTACAAGAAGGATCAATAGCCTGAATTAAACTCTTAGCAAACCCAGTAAAATACTCCTATCCAAAGACATTTGAGGATGATATACATGCTTGTTTTTTTTTTTTTTTTTGGGGAGGGGGGGCAGGAAAAATGAGCCAACCATGTTACTAAATTCAGCATCTTCTTACCCAGGCATGGGCACAGTATTCTCACAGAAAAAGAGGAACTTCCCTGTTCTCTCTTCCAGTACTGACAAGAGTAGTTCTCCCTTAGCCACTGAGGGGACCCCAAAGGCCAGAGAGGACGTGGCTCACCCGGAGTCCATAGCAGTTGAAGGTGCTACACCAGAGGGATCAAGGTAAAGGATGAGTGGTCTCAGGTACAACAAATAACCACAGATGAGTTACCCATCTATGGCTGATGCAAACTGCTAGCCTGCTGTAGTGGCAAATGTTGTGGCAGGAAGAAGGACTGACTATGGGACCAGTAGTCTGTTCCATGGTCAAGCCAGAAATGGTATCTCCTTCCAAAGGAAGACAAGCAGCAATTGCCTATAAACACTACCAGTCCACAAATTATTTTTGACAGTAAAAGACACAGTAAAAGTACTTTAAATACTATTTCAGCCCCACAAAGAAAAATAAACACAATTTCTCCACAGTAAAACTATTTTCAGTTACTTGACACTACTTTTAAACTGACAGGAAAAAAGTACAGTTGTGTAAACTTACCATAAATGTAGATGTTTGAGTGTATTCACTGTTGCAGTCATCACATTTGGGTTATCTGCCTGCAGGTAGCTGTCAGCCAGCCTGAATACCAGAGTATTGGGATTTCTGCATCGGATGCTGTCGCTTCTTCCATGACGTCAGGTCGTCAGGGGTATAAAACATGCAGCCGACGCCATTACATCAGTTTTTCTTGCCCCAGATGTCAGGTGCCTCCACAATAGGAAGCAATTATATGGTGTGGAAGACCTCCAGCAAAAAGCAAATACACATAGCATAAGATATGCCAAACCAAAAAGTACAGGAGAAAACCATATCCCATGATGCAAGGCGTAAGTACCCAGATCCTGCTTGTACCTAGTAAGGTAAAAACTAGCAGCATAAAAAACCACTCAAGGAAAGAAGAGCAATAAAGCCTAAAAAAGCTGAAAGGGGAAACCACATAACTAAAACTAGAACTAACTGGTGCCCAAAGAAACAAAAATCTATTAGAGCCAAGGGAGGAGGGTCTGCCCAGCCAGGGGAGGGAGGGCAGGAGGGTCGCAAGAAAGAGAGAAGAAAGACAACTAACATGGTTATGGTATGTACATACTACATAACTCTAAATGTTAAGTTGTCAATTCTTCTTTGCTGATGGACTGGACAGATAGCACTTCTATCCTGGGTGGCCTCCTGGAACAGAATCTTTGAGAACAGAGAGGAAAGAAAACTGGCTCTATCCCTGGAGGCCAAATCCAATCAAATGAGAAAGAAAGAGAAAGGGAGGAGGAAGGTGGGGCTGCAAGTGGCTGCTGCACTAAGGGTATCTAAGGGTAGCCTAGCCTGAGAGGTTAGGCCTGGTTAGGGCCTCTAGTGGAATGTGCCTTTGGTTTTGGTTTGCAGCTGTTTGCCCCTAAGTAGATAAATGTCAGAATGCCGATAAGATAGAGGACACTGTGACTGACTTTGGAAAAAGCCTTAGCTATTTAAGAATATAAGAAAGAAAGAAAGGATCAGACTTCCTGTGTTGTGATTGTATAATATCTGTATCTGAGGTGGTGGTTGGTGTGGTAATTTTGTTTATTTTGTTTTGACCTGTTGGAATTAAAAAAATACTGAGGAAATACTGGGATTAAATTTGTTTTTTTTTAAATTTGTTTTTGAGGCAAAATTAGTTCCATTAGGATGGATGATACCTGTCCTGAGGAAAGACCAAATATGGGGGACTAACAGAGAGGGCATGAAGTTCTGACACCTCCCAGCCGAGGTAATAGCAACAAGGAAGAATGTCTTCCAAGAAAGAAACTGTTACAGCAGGCTCAAAAAAGTCTGAGAGCCTCGACACAAGGGGTAGGACTTGGTTCCGCCATGCTTGTTGATGTATGTACACTCACGGACATGTTGTCCGTGTGAACTACTGCAAATTTTGGAAGAAACTCTGATAAGAAAAAGTCGGAAGGGGCTGGGCTGTTATGGTTCAATCAGGAGAGGAGATGCCCACTTCTGAGCTATCACCCATCACGGGATGAGGGGGGAAAGCACCGGAGAGGTGGGGGGAGGAGAACGGGATCCCTCTAGGTATATACCTATGTCCTCCCCAGGGATTAATGGAGGGCCTGTTTCTGTTTTGTTTCTCTAGTTCTAAGATGTCTGAGAAAGACAAAAAAAGAGACTCTCCGAGGAGGGGGAGACTCCGACTCGAAATAGTAGACTAAGTAGTAGTAGACTTCCTAGTCAAGTCCTTTTAGTCTCCTTAGTCCGACTCTGTCCTTGGAGACTGAGGAATCAGGATCTCTTCCAGTGAGGAAAAGGGGAATACCTGGAGAGGGGGTCCGAAGCAAGAGAGAGCAAAGAGAAGAGAAAGAGACATCGAGAGCAAGGAGCTGGAGGGAGGGGAGGGGGGGCCCAGGGGACTGAGCCCTGGCTTCACTTCAAGACTCTCCTCCCAGGGAGATCCGAGATCCTCCCCCTCGAGAGAGCCTCACCAGCTCCGGGCCTGTTGGGTCCCGAGAGGGGAAGGAGGCAGGGAGGAGCGGACTAGCTCACCAAGGCCCGAAGCCCGAGGGAGGACAAGGGTCGAGGGGAGGGACAGGTCGGGAACTCACCCCCTCGCCACCACCACCGGACCACGGACCCCCGGAGGAGAAGGAGGAGAGGGTGAGGAGGAGAGGAGAGAGAAGGAGCGAGAGAGGCAGAGCAGGTGGTATCTGCCCAGCCCGAACATCAAAGACAATCAGGGGGCTGGAGGGATGGTAACCAGGACTGCAACAGTGAATACACTCTAACATCTACATTTATGGTAAGTGTACACAACTGCACTATGTTCTTCATGTTTCACTGTTGTAGTCATCACATTTGGGTAGATTCCCAAAGCTAAGGAAGGGTGGAGGTAAATTAAGAGGCATTAGGGCTGGCATTCAGGCCATGTAAGACTGCTGTGGCAAATCCAGCTCTGGATTTAGAAAAGATAGGCAGGTGGTAATGCTTGGTGAAAGTATGTACAGAACTCCAGGTTGTAGCTTCCAGGATGTCCGTGGTAGGGACTCCTCTGAGAAATGCAGTAGAGGTAGATGCAGCCCTAGTGGAATGTGTTCTTATCCCCTGTGAGGTAGGTTTTCCATGGTGCTTGTAACAGAAATGGATACAGTGCGCTATCCATTTAGAAATGGTTTGCTCTGAAATGGCCTTCCCCTCTGCCCCTGCAGCAAAGCTGACTAGCAGCTGGTCAGATTTTCTGAGAGGCTTAGTTCTGTCCAAACAGAATCTAAGTTGTCTGTACACGTTCAGAGAATGCAGTATCCTTCCCCTTTATTCTGAGGATTAGGGAACAAAGTAGGCAAATGAATGGACTGGTTTAAAGCCACACTAGACACCACCTTGGGCATAAAAGATGAGTTAGTCCTGAGGGAAACCCTGTCTGCATGGAAGATAATGAAGGGTTCCACTGCCATAAGGGCCTGCAATTCAGACACTCTTCTTGCTGAAGTGATGGCTAGAAGTAAACATGTTTTTCAAGAGAGGAATTTCAAATCTTCTGTAGCAGTCGGTTCAAAGTTTTTCCAATACAAAGTTAAGGTCCCAGGCTGGAGTGGGAGCTCTCCTGGGGGTCTTAAATGTTTGGCTGCTCTAAGGAACTGTTTTACCAGAGGATGAGAGAAGAGGGGTGTCTCAGTATTATAATGAGCTGAGATGGCTGAGGTATGAATCTTAACTGAAGACAAGGATAGGCCCTTGTGGAGCATTTCTGTTAAGTAATCTAATATATGAGGTAAGCTGGGCACAGTTGTGACCATCCCCTGAGACTAGCTCCAGGAACAGTACCTTTTCCACTTTTCTGAATAGGATTTTCTAGTACTAGGCCTCCTTGCCTCAAGAATGACATCAAGCATTTGCTTACTGAGGGTTGCTAGAGGTGAGCTCAAGGGATTAGCTAGGCTGCCAGGTTCAGGGTTTGAAGCTGAGGGCGCAGAATATGGTCCACCCTGCTGGGACAGCAGGGAAGGGGTCTGAAGTAGGTGCCATGGTTGTAGCACTGTCAGACTGCGCAAAAGAGGGTACCAATGCTGGTGCGGCCAGTCTGGTGCAATCAGGATAGTCCTTGGCTTGTCCTGTTTGATCTTTAGTAGAACCTTTGAGAGGAGAGGCAGAGGGGGAAAGGCATAGACTGAGAGGCTTTCCCAGGTAAAGGACAGGGCATCCACTTTCCAAGCTTGACTGTGGGGAGTTCTGGTGCAGTATTTGTTCAACTGACAGTTCTGAGGGGAGGAAAACAGGTCCAGCTCTGGAGTCCCCCATCTGTTCCTCAAAAGCTGGAATAATTTGGTTTCCAGTTTCCACTTGTGTGGGTCCATGAGATTTCTGCTTAAGTCATCTGCCAGTGAATTTAGTTTGCCTGGCAGGAACTGAGCATGCAGGTACACTTGGTTGCACAAGGCTGTGTTCCACAGAGCCATGGCTAGTCTGCAGAGTGGGTAGGAATGGGTTCCCCCCTGCTTGTTTATGTACCACATAACTGTGGTGTTGTCTGTCTTTACCAATAGTTGACCTGGAAGAATGAGGTCTTTGAAGGCTGTCAGAGCATTCTGTACAGCTAACATTTCTTTTTGATTGATATGCAGGTGCATCTGCTTTGGCTTCCATTTGCCCTGAATGCACTGCCCTGCCATGTGAGCCCCCCCCATGCAGAGTCTGATCCGTCTGTTGTTAGGGTTTGGGCGGCAGGGGGTAGAGTGAAAGGGAGTCCCTTGTTGTGGTTGCAGACCTCTGCCCACCAAAGGAACTCTGCCCTTAGACAAGGAATGATAGGAATTATTGTTTCCAGGTCCTGAGAATGTTGACACCATAGACTTTTTAGATACCATTGAAGTTTCCTCATATGCAATCTTGCATATGGAATTAACAGAATGCAAGTGGCAATGAACCCCAGAGCTTGCAGTACTTTCCTTGCAAATAGCTGGGATTTTGTGGCCAGTAGGTTGAAGTAGGTTGTCAAATAAATTTGTTTCTCTGGAGTGAGGAATGCCATCTGGGAAGTTGTGATCAAGCTTGCTTCCAGGAATACAATCTGTTGGCAGGGTACTAGGTGTGATTTCTTTTCATTGATGGTGTACCCCAGTGAGGTTAGAAGTCTCTTTGCAAATGCCAGGTGCTGTAATAGCAAGTCCTGACTTTCCGCCTGAATCAGGCAATCGTCCAAGTGTGGGTAAATCTGAATACTTCTCTGCCTGCAAAGTGCAATGGCTAGAGCTAGGCACTTTGTGAATACCCTGGGTACAGTAGATAAGCCAAAGGAAAGTGCAGAGAACTGATAGTGCATAGAGCCTGCCCTGAAGCATAGGTATCTCCTGCAAGATTCCCTTATAGGGATGTGCAGGTAAGCTTCTTTTAAGTCTAGGGTTGCCACCCAGGAATCCTTGGCTAGCATAGGAAGCAGCTGTTGGAGAGTTAGCATTTTGAATTTTGGAACCACCAGAAAGGTGTTGAGAATAGACAGATCCAGGATAGGATACCAGGAGTTTTTTTCTGGGAACCAGGAACAGTCTTGAATAAAAGCCTTGTCCCCTTTGTTCTTCTGGGACAGGTTGAATAGCCTTGATGCTGAGGAGAGACAGTACTTGCTTTTGGGCCTCCACCCACTGGTTTGGGGGGAGGTCTGACCATCCACTTAGGGTTGGGAGTGAGTGGAAGTGGAATCTGTATCCTAGGGAGACAATGTTTAAAACCCATTTGTCTTGGGTAATGTATTCACAGTTTTTTGCATGCAGGGCGAGCTTTCCTCCTAAAGATGCAAGTAGTTGAGCAAGGCTTGGAGGAGTTAAGGATATGTCATAGTGCAATTTTACCATGGGGGGTGGCTTACTACTCTCTGCTTTGGAAGTGGGAGCACCCCACTGCTTAGATCTGTGCATAACCTGAGACTGAAGTCTTGGTGGTCAGCTGCCCCTGGGTTTGGACTGAGAAGGCCTGGAAGGGACTGGAAAGGACCAGTTCTTTGAAGGCCAATGCCTATTGAATCTAGGTGGCTGTACCTGTAAGAAATCGTTAACAGTTTGCATAGATTTAGCTTTTTCCTCCATCCTTTTGAGGACTTCTGCTTTATTGCCAAATAGGCGCTCTTGGTTTAAGGGTGCATACAGTAATTTTGCTTTTGCATGATCTGGCAAGTTTTGTTCCTTAAGCCAAGCATGCCTTCTAAGTACAGACCCAGTGACAGCAGCCCCACAAGATGCTTCTATAACATCAAAACCACACTGCAAAGTATGTTTACCAACTTGGTCAGCAGAATGCATTAACTCTTGTAAATATTTATGCTCTACACAGTCAGAAATCAACATCATTTTCTGTTTAATTAGCTCCATAATATGCTGCTAATACTTTAACATATGAAACTGGCAATTTAAAGCCCTAATGGCCAGGGTAGCAGAGGTGTATACCTTCTTACCCCATCTGTCTAAAGCCCTAGAATCCCTATCAGAAGGGGTAGGATTTATGGCAGTAGTAGCCTTAATGCCTTTAAGTCCTTGGGAAATGGTCTCTGGATCTGCAGTAGGATTCTTGAAAAGGAATTTGTGAGAGTCAGGTACTCTATAGTACCCGTCAGGTTTCCTGGGAGCTGGAGGCAAAGTATCCGGGGTAAGGCTGGATTCCAAGAAAACATCATCTACAATCTCCAGAAGAGGAAGGATAGCTAGAGGCCTGTGCTGAGGCACATTTAAAAATTCCCTGAGTCTCTTTTTGGACTGAGAATAGTCCTGGCTTTCCCAGAGGAAATGCTCCCTAAGGGTGTGCAAGTTTTCACCGAAAGAAAGTCTTCTGGATGGGAAGCAGAGGGAATGGAATCCTCTGCATCAGAATTCTCATATGTAGATAAGGGTATATCCTGGTAGTCAAAAGGAACAGAGATATCAGATTCCTGACCAGAAGAATCAGAAGGAAAATCAGTTCTAGGTCTCTTAGAAGGGAAAGCTGGCTTCCCCTAATTAAAATAATAAGGTCTTCAGCCATTCTAATCATTTGTTTTTGAGGCATGTGGGCCTTAGAATGCACTTTGGCTGTCTGTTTCTTACGTGTAGTGCAAACTTTAGGCCTGAGGAATTCGGTATTTTTGGCATGAAATGAAGTTGTTGGTTTAATATGAAAATCGGTAGGCCTGAATACACCCTCAGAAGCCGGTGCCTGCACAGCGGCTCCAGACCCATCCAAGGTAGAGACATCCACAGGTTCCATAGTTGAAGGAGCACCTCGCGGCATACTGGACTCCAAATGGGTCTCAGTAGAAGACTGAGAATCTGTAGATGTGGGTATCAGGGGCTGCAAAAGCGCCTCACTGAGTACCAGCAGACTGGTGACTAGCTTAACGGAAGCGATGTCGGCAGTTTTGGACCTATGCAGTCTGTCTCTGTCTTTATCCTTACTTTTTATTGGAAGATCGGTAGTCGGATGGCTTAACAAAGCCATTTTGGAGTACGGAGATCGAGAGCGAAAGTATTTAGCTACAAAAATAGCCCAACGATGAATAGTTAGGGCATTGAACAAGGCACAAAACTGACAGCGAGGGACACTGTGGTCTAGGCCTAAACAGGTGATGCAGTAAGAATGAAAATCTCTATGAGGTATTTGCTTTCCACAGGCAAGACAATTATTAATTTTTTCTGACATCGGTTAGAGCAAGAAAAAGGGATCTCCAACGGGGTACTTATCTTTTAGAAGACTTAAGGTATGAGGAGTCGGCCGGCTGGCACTTGCGAACTGCTTTTGCTTCGGGCACTGCACGGCAAGAAAGACTCATGTAATGGTGTCGGCTGCATGTTTTATACCCCTGACAACCTGACGTCATGGAAGAAGCAACAGCATCCAACACAGAAATCCCAAGACTCTGGTATTCAGGCTGGCTGAGGGCTATCTGCAGGCAGATAACCCAAATATGAGGACTGCAACAGTGAAACATGAAGAACATCAAGTGGTCTGTTTCAAAGTACATTACACTCTTGAGACAATCTGTTAAAACAAAACATTCCTAGCTTTAAAATAACTTTTTAAAACAGGAAAATAATAGAACATCAATAAAATTTAGAAAATGGAAGTTTTTTCCCCCAAAGGGAAATTATTTGCCCAGCAGAGGAAAGCATAAGCTAACTGTCAATTCTTGAAAATCTCATAGGAACACACTCTTTAGTGGCAGTAAAGGTCTGAAGGGCTTCGCAACCAGACTTGTCTTTTAGTCAGCTCAGCTTGAGCTGCTTGACAATCTAGGCACAAGAAAGGTGCCCTGAAACTTTGGAAGCTGATCGGCTGTTATATCCTTTGCAAGCTATAACCCATATAGCTAAGGCTACTGCAGCATTGATCAATATTATGAACATTAGCTGATTTGTAATCAGCTATTAAATGAAATATAGAAAGAGGGCTACGTCAAGCCCAGTTGAACAACATCTGCCCTTTGCAGAAAGTGACTGGGTGTCCAAAGCAATTGCTCTGAGACACAGAATTAACCAAAGTGAAGGGAGACCTTGGAGAAGAAGTTGGAAATTATGCCTGCCACTGAAATCCAGAGACAAGACAGAGCAACCAAAAGAGACTGTTTTCCAGCAGTGTAAGACTAAGTCAAAGATATTTGCAATGCATTTAGTTAAACCACAGGAAACGTTATGATATTTCACTTCAAATAATCTGTGTTATTTTTATTTGTAAACAGCTAGATGGATTATTTTTTATAAAGACTGGTGGTCTCATCTGTTTTAATCTTCTACTAGACAGAAAGAAAAACAGATAGCTGTAGACATGGTATTAACAGATCCCGTGTGTGTGTGTGTGTGTGTGTGTGTGTGTGTGTGTGTAATTATATAAACCTCTATATATGTACATGTGTATGTATACATGTACTTGGATATATATATATATATACATATATACATATATACACATATGTGTGTATATATATATATATATATATATATATACACACACACACACACACACACACACACACACACACACACACATGTATGTGTATAAATATATGCATATATAGGTTTACTATTGAAATTGTAAAATGTGAAACTGCATCGTCAACCGGTCACAATGTATACCAGAAATGCTGAATACGTACCGTCGAAAAAGCAGTCAAGTCGAAAATGAATACATCGACACCCATAGTTCAATGTATTAAACAAAGCAGGGGGGATGTCAGTCACCCATGCTATGCACCTTAACGTACCATTACACTCTACAGTCAACAGTACATTTCTTTCACTATTTTGCAGGGGGGCAAGCCACCCTGCACCCACCGTGTGGTGGGCTGTGCCCCCTATACCCCTTGCAAATTATATATACCAACTCCGAGATCGCATTACAATGAGGAAATGAGTTAATTCCCTCTTCCTCACTCAACTGTGATCTCCACTCAGAATGCCAAACTCAGATAATCAAACTACACTACCCATTCACGGTAGTGTAGTCAATGTTTTCTGGTTCTGCATTCTGCCCACTGGAAAAGTGCCTTTCGAACACATGCTGTTCGACTGCAGGCACTTCGCAATTTCAATAATAAACCTATACATATATATATATATATATATGTATATATATGTATATATATATATATATATATATATATATATATATATATATATATATATATATATATATATATATATATATATATATATATATATATATATATATATATATATACACATATATATAGATAGATATATATACATATATATGTATATGTATACAGGTCTACTCTGATTCATCGAATTTACACTTACCCAAAAAACTAAAATGTGAGATGACTTCAATGAATCCTTATTATATCAAAGCAAGGAATCACCAATATTTTTCTCAGTGAAATGAACCACTTGGCCATCAGGGCAAAACAAAACAAAACAAAAAAAAAACGGACACAAATTAAACCCATTAAAGTGGGGGATTTTGCCCACCACAGGCCCTAACTAAATTCAGCAGAGAGCCTATTATCCAAACTAACTGGGACTTAGGGTAGTTCAGATAATCAAACTTAAATTGAACTGGATAAAAAACTTCTAAAATCTTGTTTTTTCTGCACACAGAGAATATACTTTTCAACCATTCAGTGATTCCAGTAGATAATAAAGAATATTTTTCACACATGAGCAGGCTACAAGCTCAGAAACACACACAAGCGAATATGCATAGCATTTACATATTCAGACTTTATGATTTTTCCTACTCGAAAACTTTGGAACAGATAATCAACTCTAAACTGTATACCAACTCCGAAATCGCATTACACTGGGGAAAAGGTCAGAGTTCACACTGGTGGGCAAGTGGCTAGTTTCCCTAAGAAAAATATCAGTGATTCTTTGCTTCGATATAATAAGTTGTTGCTCGGTTAAGTGTAAATCCGATGAATGAAAGTAGACCCATATAAATATATATATATATATATATATATATATATATATATATATATATATATATATACACACACACACATGTAACAACCAAACCGAGCTACCTGTTTACTATTTGTGTTGTAAGCTGCCATACTATTTGGATTGATCCTGCACAGTATAAATTTAAATATATCTATTTAGCTTGACTTTATTCTGTTTTTTTGCCTGGATATCCTATTAAGGGGCAATGAAGGATTTATATTTTTATGCTAGACTTGATTGTGTATTTTGTATTTGGTTTGGTCTGTGCATTGAGCATGTTTGAGTGCACCAGAAGGTTGTGTTGGATATATGTATATGTATGTATATTTATTTTATTTGACATTTGTTCGCCGGGATGGTCTGACTGGGTCTACGGAACCTGTTTTCAGCAGAGGCCCAGGGGGAAAAGCTCCACATACAGTACAATACTAGTACAGTATAATACAATACAATACAAATTACATTAGAAGTACTATACAAAAATAAGTTGAAAGAACAAACTGTGTTTCAAGATGTTGATAATACTACACATCTAGATAATTCTATAGAGTTAAAACATTATAGACAATAATAGTCACTCTCACCATACATGATTTAGATAGTGTCCAAAAAATAGTACATAAGTAGTGCAATGTGTGACATTGAATGACTGTTATAGTACATGAAAAATAGAATGTTAGTTTCAGTTACAAAATAGCTGCCAGAAAGTTACTGATGCAGATAGATAGTGAGAGTTAAAAAGAATAGAAGCAATACAGCCTGAGCAGTAGCTTTAGAATATGGTATAGAAACAGAGAAGGAGCTAGAAGAGACTTAGGATCTTGCAGTCTGTGAGGGATTGAAATGTGACAAGAGAGGACGATGAGGCTAGTGTGGAAGAAGAGAAGACCTGAGCATTAGGCAGGCTTTATATGCAGGAGCAGAGACATGTATTTTTGAGTTGATTTTTTAAAGAGGCTTTGAAATGGGTTAGGCCAGGCATAGACTTGGTAGTGAATTCCAGAGTATAGAGAAAGAGTATGAATACAGAGAGTGACCTGGTTTTCTTGTGGGTTTTGAGATAGCGAAGGGATTTTGTCTTCTGATCGTAGGGATCGATTTGGTGTTTAAGGTGTGACTAGATTGGCTAGTGCAGGGCAGGCAGTAAGCTTGAAAATAGGGCTCTGCAAGGTGGATAGCTGAATAAAGGCAAGTTGGTAGGGAGTTCAAGCCAGTTTAATGCTAGGAGTGGCTCACAGTGGTGTGTGTGATATTTAGAGTTTGTGGCAAACTTTGCAACTCTGTTGTAGCACTGTTCCATCTTTCTTAGGGTAGTAGTTGTAAGTTAGGAAAGGGGCACCATAAAGTAGGGAGGATATATCTATATGCATACATATACACACACATTATAGAGATATGTACACATGTATATGCAAATATATATGGATACATGTATACAAATATATACATACATATATATATATATATATATATATATATATATATATATATATATAGTCTCAAAATGAAAAAAAAAATCTAAAACAATAAAACATCACAAATCACATTTTTGCAGGGGGATAAGCCCCCTGCTACTTACATATACCAATTCCGAGATTGCACTACAGTGAAGAGAACACTAAAGTTCCTCTTCTGCACTGTATGGCAGTCTCCACTGACAGGTTTTGAGATTTCACAACTTCGAAGTTATGAGCTTCGGTATTTATAGCTTCGAAGTTGTGGAATTTTGAAATTACAAAGTGGCCCCATATAGATAGATATATATATATATATATACATATGTAGATATATATATATATATATATATATATATATATATATATATATATATATACATATGTATATGTGTGTGTGTAGCTTTTTGTGTACACCTTTCTTTTTACTATTTTCACTGTTTGCAAAGTAATTGTTCCTACTTTTCACTGTTTGCAAAGCATCTGTTCTGTTTGTTCTGTTTTCCCACCAAGCAGTGTTTTAAATAGCTAATTTGTTTGCTATCTAAAACATTCTTTAGTGTCTCTTTGCTGTTTAAAACATTATTTAGTGTTTCACTGCTGTTATTCTGCTGTTTAAAACATTTTTTAGTGTTTCCTGCCTAAATCTGTGTAGCTGCTAGCTGCAGCATAGTCCAGACACAGGTTTGCTTATGTAGATCTGCTTGTAGTGGGTTGCTGTATTCTGAGCACATTTTCCAAGCCATCTGTGATTGGAAGGGGTCCTTTTGCACCCTTGTGAGAGAAGTGTGCTGATTGGAACCTGTCTGGTGAAGGGTGGTTGGTCTAGGGCTTGGAGTAAGCACCCTCACTGGCTCTTTTGTGTTTTTAAATTTTTGTTTTTTAAGTTTTTAGCTTCTGATATTTAAGCCTTGCATTTGAGCAAGTTTCTGCTAGTTTTCTCATCACACAGCACTGTACACTGCGGCACAATTGTGCTCCATAGTCGGACAGATAATTTTAAGAATTTTTCCCTTAGATACAACCACAGAGCATTAATGTAGTCCTCATCTTTAGTACAGTTCCAGTCTAACAAGTATTGCTAGTGAGATGTGACCTATTAAACCACCAGCCAAAAACCCCGTCAGAAATACCCATCTACACAGCACCTCCTAGATCAGTCCTGAAAGCACCCCCTTTGTGAGAACAGTTCTTCAAACCTAGCATTATGGACAGTTGGACTACCCATTTCTCCTGCCAGCCTGATTGACTTGGGTCTCCTGAGGCAGTGTAGCAAATGCCTCATGTACCATGACTACCCTCAACTAATAACTCACTCTAGTACAGAGTGCGAGAAATGTATCTACACCAAGAATCCTGAATCCCTGCTCTCTTGCACTTGAAACAGTAACACAGAAGGGGTTGTCAACTCCCCCATCACTACTCAGGCACACAGTACCACTATCCATACACATAGTATGCATCCAGCACAAAAATCTACATACACGGTAGTTCTCCCAAAAAACTTCTCGAAACATGAGAGACCTACAAAACACAAGACTGCTTCAACTAACACAGTTCCCACAGCACCCAAGACACACAGCAACACCAGTATCTCACCTGAAAAGCCTTTAAGGTTGTAACACTCAAAAAACAAATTTTCTTGTCTTAGGAGACTCCATAGTGAGACACACGGATGACCCACTCACCAGATTAGATAAGGAGAAAGTCACAGCCAGCTGCCTGTCCGATGTCAGGATTCGTCAGATCATGCATGCACTCAGGTCTCTCAGCAACAAGTACCATTATGACTCAGTCAAAGTTCATGTTGAAGTAAACATCCTGAGATGTACCTCACTGGACTATATGAAGAGAAACATGACTGAGCTCTCTGAGTATGTGAACCAGGCAAGTAAGGCCTTAGCCTTGAGCAGCATATTATCCTCACCTAGAATAATGCAACAGTATAATTAAAAAATAATTGATTTCAATAACTGGCTTAGTTTTTTGTGTCATTCAAAGGGGATCTGGTTTCTGTCAGCCTGGAATAACATGGCTGACAAACCTCGCTGCTTTGCAGAGACAGTTTGTATGTGGCACCACTAGGCTTTCGGTTGCTGGCAAAGGCTCTTGCCTCCTCCATGGTGCCTTTTTTAGGCAAAGTCTAAAAAAAATTGCCAATCATAATAAAGTAAGGCTTATGCTACTAAACACTAGGAGCTTAAACAAAAAAAACTGCACACCCTGGAAGCACTTCTATCACTAGAAGATGTAGATGTAACAGAAACCTGGTTCAAGGCTTCAAAGAACACCCTGGGCCTTGCAAGGCTACAAAGCCTTCCACACCTTCAGACCGCAAGACGAACATGTGAGAACCAAAGGAGGTGGTGTTTCTATCTATATTAGAGATAAATTAACCTCCTGACCAGTTAGACTGGACAACTCCGTAGAGTTCAGATTACTGTGGGTAAGACTGCCATTCAAGTCAGAGCTAGTTATAGCTCCCCCTCCATGAATCATGATGTGCACAAGGCCTACTTGACCAAAATAGAGTGAATCCAAATATTGGCAGACACTCTGGTCATGGGGGATTTCAATTATCCCACCATCAACTGGGAATCCTACTCCATCCCTAACTCACATGTGCAAAAGTTCCTAGACTTTGTTAACTCAAATGCCCTGGAATAAACTGTTCAAACACCAACAAGAGGAATAAACATAACTACATCTGGTTCTCACTAACATGACAAACAGATGCACCACCGCAACTGTCGGACCCTCAGTAGTTAAATAAAACTACAAATCAGTCACCTTCAAAATGACAATAATACCAGAACTAACAAGGACGAACTAAAAAGCTTCACCAAAGCAAACTATACCCTCCCTAGGGGAAGGTAAAAATGCACTCCAAGCCCCACTCCCAGCTGGAAGTGGTAACTACATCAAAGCTTACACTAAAGCCCTGTACAATCATGTGTACAAATGTATAGATTCAGCTGTTCCAGATAGAATCAATGCCAGTGCCCCAAGTAAAAAGAAGCCACCCTGGTGGACATCCAGCATCAACAAACTTTACCACAAATGAAAACGTTGCTGTCAAGATAACTAAGGCAAGGCCCCAACAATGGAAAATCATCCTCCTCAGCCTCAACAGGTAAATAAGACATGTCAAATCCTTTAATGGCTAACTTTGAGAAAAAAACTAGCAATCACATCCAATGAAAACTATAAGGCTTTTTACAGCTACTTATGTAGCCTAAAAGGCAGGACCCAAGCATGTGTCGAACTAGTGACTAACGGTATCACATACACTGATCCTGCAGAGATAGCAAACCTGCCAGCAGACAGATATGGTGAAAATTT
>NC_056751.1:321303174-321345674 GCF_019279795.1 Protopterus annectens
TATTTGCTTTATATTTAGAACAATAGCAAAGAAAATAAGGGACTCAGAAATTCAAGGATACAGCCAATATGGTAATCGAGAAAAGTTGTCTTTTTTGAACAAGGAAGCAAAGGAACAGGGAACTCCAAGAGGTGGTAATGTTGAAGCCACACCCATCTGAAGTAAAACTGACCTTTCCTCATATGGAGCCTGGCAAGAGGAAGCATGGGAATGGTGGAGGCCATAAATCCCAGAATTATGAGAAATACCCTGGCCATGGGAGAGGACAGAGGAAGTACAGAGTGGAAGAAGGTTGTTAGAGACAAAACTTTGGGAGAGGGAAGAGAGGCCATCATGGGAATGGTCTGAATCCTGCAACCTAGAAAAATATGATTCTGGGAGGGTATAAGCACCAACTTCTTTTTTTTTTTTTTCCAATAAACATCTCCATCAAACCACCACCTATGACACAGGCAATCCCACATCCATACAAATGAAAAACAAACACTGACAACACTTCGGTTGCAAACATCATGCATCACAGACACCATTGAAACAACCGTAGCTGAAAACACTATACATCACCCACAACCCATCCAGTCACCATCGGCCAAGCAGCACATGGCTCACTCAAATCCTGCCTCCCAAACCCTATTCCCTCTACACACACACACACGCACGCACGTACGCACACACACACGCACGCACACGCACGCACACACACTCACACATGCACACACCCACACACACACTGCTCCTATAATTCCCATTCCTCCACACAGTCCTCCTCCAAAGATCCCAACTCCAGCCGCTCAACCTCTGCCACCACACTCATCATCTTCAGTAAAGTTGGTCTAGACACTGACTTCCATCTTCCAGCAACTGCCTCCTGGCACCCACCAAAACCAGACCCAGCAAGGCTCCATCATGTCTAGGCAATTCTGACCCTTCACCACAGCCCCAAAAAACCCTTGTCCCCAGTCAATCCAATCCCCCCAACCAGCATCTCCGACAGAGTGGTTCTCAGGGAATCCCCAAAGTCCGCCAGCTCACCACACCCCCAAAGAACATGTTCCCAGCCACCTCCCTCCTGCCCACCTCACCTCCAACACCTGCTATCCACAAAAAACTCTCTGGAGTCCAACTGGGATACAAAAATACCCATGCAAATACCTCCAGGCAAAGATCCCAAATTCTCCAGACACACACACACACACACACACACACACACACACACACACACACACACACACACACACACACACACACACACAGACACACACACACACACACACACACACACACACACACACACACACTCACACACACACACACACACACACACACACACACACACACACACACACACACACACACACACACACACACACACACACTCACACACACCATCTCCACATGAACTGCCCATCCAATTCCTCCTCCCAATCGCCACTCCAAGCTCCCCTGATTGATTCCCATAATTATCATGCAACATTCCATATGCTCCACCAATCAATCCCTTCCCAATGGCAGCTTCCATTTTAGACTCTATCAAAAACTCCACCAGTGCTGGCCCCCCATCAAGGACCCGCCCACACTCCAACATCAATCCCCGACAGGGAAGGCAACCTCAACCCATAGTCCAAATAAATTCCCGGTATCCTTCCACTCCCCTACCCATCCCCCTCCAGCCACCCGCACCCAACATCTTGGTTCCCCCGCAAGTTCCCTCCAACAAACTCAAGCCCCCTCCTGTCCACCATCCGCATCCCCAACCACAGTCATCCCCATCGGCAGAATCCCACACTCCACCCCATGCCCGCCCAACTCCCAGAACACTCCCCACCACTCCATGAATACAATACTCTGCATGATTCCTGTTGCTCTCCCCAAGTGTCTACATTCAAAATCCCAATCCCTCCCCATCTCCAGAACCCCCCCGTACCACCATCATTCCCCTCCACACTGAACTACAATTCTCTGCCCATGCCATGCACAAAAGCCCCAAATGTGCCACAACAAAACACCCCCTCAAACCGGACAATCCCAGTCCACCCCGCTCCTTACTTTGGACAGTATAATGCAGACATCTCTTACAGCATATGTTCACTAAGTCTAGTCTACGCAGTGGTGGTTCTGCAGTTGACTTGGAAGAGAGAGCCTCTGTAGGTCTCTCAATATGAATTTAAGACTTTTACTGTGTGAAATATTTCACTGGCATCTAAGTAACTGAGCTTTTATATTCATGTTTGATGGTACCTGAGCTTTTATGTTCATGTTCGATCTTAATCTAATATCTCTGGAGATCATCTTTCTACATGTATTCTATGCCCTACAAACTTTAGTCCTAGTTACATAACTACCAACCAGGCATACATAATCAGTTGTTGCCCACTCTGACTACACAAGACAGTCGAATGCAGGCCAAGTGAGAAATTAGACTAGCAGACGTTTCTATGACTTGCCTTACTTCAGACAGCTGTTGGCTCCTCAAGCGTGGAATGAGACTGATGGATGTTTGTACTTTCTACCTTGCTTTGGTCAGGTTTGTATCTGCACAAGGGCAGTATCTTCAAATGTTTCTTTTTTTTAATATACTTCAAGGCTTCTCACCCATTATTTTGTATTCCTCTTGTGTGTAGTTACCTCTTTTGAACATTCAGTTTCTGGGCACAATTAATATTTGCACTTGGGCAACAGACTGGTAATATTCTGTTCCATATGTAATATTTGTTCTGTGTTATTTACTCATACAGTGTAATTTAGAAATATTATCTCATAGGTGTTCTGGGTCCTGCAAACTTAAGTCCTAATGAAGTAAATAAAACCCAGGCATACATTATGTCCCTGAAGAAAGAAATGAAACTACTGGATGCCTCTGCATTATCAGGTCTCTCCGTATGAATTTAAGGCTTTTACTGTGAAATATTTCACTGGCATCTAGGTACCTGAGTTTTTATATTCAGCACCAACTTCTTCAGACTGATGATGAACCACAGACCTTGTAAAAGACAAGTGGTAAAGTGAAGATCTTGTAGAAGATTGCTGGGAGAAGGAGACTGAATACGTAGGTCATCTAGATAAGGGAAGATCTGTATCCCTTGATACCTGCAAAAGGCAATGACAGGAGGAAGGCATTTGGTGAATACTCTTGGTGCAGTAGAAAGGAAGGAACAAAGAAATGTAAAAAATTCCTCAAGAGAGGATGAAAAGGAATGTGAAGATAGGCATCCTTGAGGTCTAGAGAGATCAAGAAGGCCTGGGAGAGAGGAAGATGAAACAAAATCTGAAGAGACAACATCCTAAAGAAGAGACCTTGAGAAAAGTGTTGTGGAAACAACTGATCTCAAGTTCCATTTTTCCAAGGAACCAGAAACATCCTGGAGTAAAACCTGTTCCCATTTGGGTGGGTGGAACAGGTTGAATGGTGCCCTGATCCAAATGGGATGCAAAACCTCTGGGAAAAGAGACAATTGGTCTGGAGGAGGCTGCAGAATGCCTGAAAAGGGGAGATGCGATTTCCATATCATGAAATACCCCTGACAAATGATAGATATCACCCAAAAGTCTGAGGTGGCCTGTTGACAATTTTGGAAAGACAGAGAAAGGTGGAGGAACAAGAGGATTTGGCTGAGGAGAAGAGGAGGCAAAATGTCAAATACAAACAGGTTTCTCTTGAAAGAAAAGCTTCTGAGAAGTAGGAGTCTGAGTGGACTTAGCAAGAGGAATACACATGGATCTCTTCTTACTTTTGGGAGGTTGCTGAGTCTGCCTACAAACAAATGCAGATTTAGAAGGGCAATTCCTCTGAAATTTGGGTACAGGGGAAACACAATATGCTTGTTCGTGCAAGGCCTTACCCTGATCCTAGAGGGACTTGAAAAGGTCAGCAGCAGCTGTCCCAAAAAGATTTTTACTATCCAGAGGAGCAACCAAATGTCTGGCTTTAATATCATCAGGCAAGGCCTGAAGACAATGCCAAGAATTATGCCTCATCACAGAATCAAAACCAGCAGCCATGGAAGAGGCATCAGCAGCATCATAACTGCATTTTATGGAGTGACAAGTGACCTGGGATGTACAGCCAAGCAGAGAAAGGGCTGAAGCTTTCCCTTCTGAATCAGGCAGATCTGACAGGAATAGCTACCTGAGAAAGAACAGCCAAGATTTACCTGGTCATGTGGGTTTGGTAATTAATACCTTGAAATGACAAGGCGACAGCTGTATATACTTTTTTTACACAAACTTTCCATAGCTCTATTATCCATATCAGAAGCTCCAAGACTAAAGGATCATTAGATCTAGAGAAAATAATGTGCAGCGACACCTGGTGTTTTAATGCATCTATTCTAGTATCGCCAAATGCATATTTTTATAAGGCTATTTAAGATTACCTATATGTAATGTGTATTTGTGATTTGCACAGTAGATCTGAAATATGATTTTCATGACTTCTTTAACAACTGTACATACTTATATAAGTACTCTGTAACTTGCCTTAGATGCAAATTCAGTGTTTCTGCATGGCCAAATGTGTCATCATACATTGTTTTACTAAACATGCACTTCTAGACTGTATCACACATTTGTTATTTTAGATAAAACTTATCTAAGCCAAACTGTTCAAAACATTAAGAACATTTGAGGAAAAAATGTTTGTCATTTCTTAGAAAAATTATGAATATCCAATTAAAATTAAGTAACATCTTTGTAATAATCAGAAAATTTTAAGATAACATAAGCCTAACCTGTTACAATTAGCCATAAAAGGTCAAAGGTTAAGACTGCTAGTTAAGAGTTCTTTCAAGCTGACAGAAGTGACAACTCTGAAATTATGTTTCCTATGTGCAAATAGGAAAATAAAATTGTTGTTGGTTATTAGAAAATAAACTGTCATCTGCCTTTCGTATAATGTTGGACTGTTTTTTCCTGAATTATTTCCATAATACAGGCTTACTGGAGTCTCAACAGCAGGATGGGGAGTAGCAGTCCTGTGGTCTATGGGCTCATCATGTGCCTTGACAGAGATATACAACTCTGATCAAATGACAGGAACAGAAGAATATTTCAGTTTCTCAGGCTTTTTACTGAGGAATGTCCAAATGTTATGACTCGGTAGCCATCTTGCCTCACTCTAGTTCCTTGAAATGTTTATTTTCTATATCTATCTTAAAGGAAGCTAAATGATTTCTGATAGTCTTCAGGACAAAGGATTGCCAGATAGTGCACTCTCTACACTTATTTCAAGTTCTAAACAAGACAATCACTTAGAATGGTTATCTTTATAGGGGATTTGCTGACTTCAGTCTCATTTGCCTCTCATTTCCCCCTCCTAGATGGCATAAAAAACAAATTAGGGAAACTGGGAAAGGCACCAACAGGAGTACTTACCTGCACACACAAATGATACCGACATAGGGCATACAGCTGACAGCCCATGACAGATGTGGTCTTACTTCACAGACTGGCGTCAAGAAAGTTCTGAAGATGTTCTTGCCCATATGACCCTTATGCATCAGCAGGAAGTCTCGTGCATAAGTCACAAGTTACATGTATAGCCCAAGGGGAACACTCCTAAGCTTTTGTAAACTAGCCAGATAGTGGTATTGGGCAGTATACACCCACTTGTCAGAAATACAGCAATAGTAATATAATGAAGAACATCAGTAGTTTTACTCTGGTCCAGTCCTGGTTTGATCTCTCCTACAGCAAATTATACTGTTGATCATGATAACCGGATCAATAGCCTTGTGTTTTTACTGTTGTAAGTCTTTCTCACAATGTCCTTAACTAGTGTGCCTTCCACGATGTTATCAAGTTTTAACTCCACTGAATCTGAAACGGCATTTGTGTAAAATTTTACCATAACATTAGATGTCCTTCTCTTCACTGCTGCCATATTCTTTACACAAGGGATCTCCTTGCCAAGTGTAGCCCAATGTCTGGTCAGTATAGCAAAGCCTTTAGCTTTTATAGGAGCCGTACATCACACATATGCTCCCCGCTTAAGGTATAAGGCATAAAGGTGACTTACAGATGCAAACAATTAGAATTGAATTGTCCCAGGAGAAAAAGAATAGCCTCAGGGACACAGAAGAACATGTATATCCAGAAAGAAAAAGGACAGAAAGGAAAGGGAAGCAAGGGCCCCACAGCCAGAAGGGCAACAAAAACACAGGGACAAGTACTAGGAAAGAGGGAGAAGGAGGGAGGGACTGAATACTGCAACAGTGAAGATATAATCATCTGCTGTTATGGTACAATTTTACACAATGGTACTACGTCCTTCCATATCACTGCTACAGTATTCTATACATAAGGGAGAGTTCAAGAGATATGAAAAAAGCTGGAAGGACAAAAAGGCCCTGGAAGCAACATACAATGTATTTTATTTAGTGAAAGTATGAACAGAGGACCAAGTAGCAGCCTCAAGGAAGGAACTGGTGTCCAGACCCTTGAAAATTGCACCAGAGGAGGCAACCATCCTAGTAGAATGTGCCTTTACGGGGAAAGAAAGGCACTTGCCATGAGAGGAATAACAAAAAGAAATGGCCTTAGAATTCCAGGATGACATAGTTTGCTTGGAAATAGTCAAATCCAAAGTCCTGGGGTGAAAAGAAACAAAAAGCTGCTCAGACACAAATTGCTTTCATTTTAGCCAAATAATACCTGAATTGTCTATGCAGATCCATGGTGTGAAGAACCTTCTAACTAGCAGAATGTGGGTAAAGAAAAAAAGAAGGAAGGTGAATAGCCTAATTCAGAAACAACTCATTGACCACCTTGAGCATAAAAGAAAAATTAGTTTGAAGAGAAACCCTGTCAATGAAAAACTAAAAAAGTAGAAATAGCCATGAAAGACTGAAGTCCTCTTGACTGAAATGAGGGCCAACCGAGCAGCAGTCTTCCAAATACAAAGTTGCAAGGAAGCTGAACTAGCAGTCAGTTTTTCAAGTACAAAAGTGAGGTCCCAAGAAGGTAGAAAAGGCTTTCTGAGAGGCCTGATATGAAGGACACCTTTAAGAAATTGCTTAATCTCAAATGAGAGGCCAAATGAGCATATAAGGGCAGACAAGCAGACATTGCTGAAAGGTGAGCTTTGACTGAAGAATATGCCAACACAGAATAGAGCAGATCACACAAATAAGAGAGAACCTGTGGAATCCCACCAAGAGGGTTACTGGTGGAGACAGAGCCACCAGACAGAAAATCTCTTCCATTTGGTCATGTATGATTTTCTGGTTGTGGGTTTCCTGGCCTTCTGCAAAGCCCGGAGCACATCTTCAGAAAACAGGTGCCATAAAGGAATCAAAACCCTGTCATCCACTATGTCATTTGAAGAGTTGACAGGTGAGGATGGATGAGAGATCCCTTGTGTGAGAAGATCCACCCAGTGAGGTAGCTTGTGGTGATGGCCACTGGCCAAGTGATGAAGAAGGGGGAACCAATGCTGTCTAGGCCAAAAAGGAGTTACCAGCAAGATTTTGGGAGAGTCCTGGCTGATTATGTGCAGGATATGAGGCAACAGAGGAAGGGGAAAGGCATATATAAACATTCCCACCCAAGGAAAAGACAGGGCATCCAGTTTCAAAGCCAGATGACTTGGTACTCTGGAACAGAAACAAGGAAGTTCTCTGTTCAGAGGGGAGGCAAAAACATCTACCTGAGTAATACCCCACATATGGAATATGTCCAGTAACACATCTGTGTAAAGCATCCATTCGTGAGCCTGTGTGCTGGAACTGCTCAACGAGTCTGCCACTAAATTGAGCTCTGCAGAAATGTAGACCATCTGAGGAGTCACTTAATACTGGACAGTTAGATCCTATGCCTGAAGAGCTAATCTGGAAAGAAGATGGGACCTCAAGCCCCCCTGCTTGTTGATGTACCACAACAAAGTGGTATTGTCTGTAGAAGACTTTGAGGGGTTTGGGATGGAAAAGAAGATGAAAAGCTTGTAGAGCTTAAAGTAGAGCTCTCATCTCTTTTACACTGATATGATCTGACCTCTGATGAGGAAGCCACAGACCCTGGACCTTCAGAAGGCCACAAGACGCCTCCCACAGTAAGTCTTGAATAATCTGTATACAGTTCTAGAGATGGAATTAGAGTCTGGAATGGAAGCCCTGGATTAAGAGACATTTGTTGAATTCACCACTGGAACTCAATTTTGTGACTAGGAAGAAGAGGAACAGGGGACTCAAGAGGGTGGCAATGTTGAAGCCACACTGATTTAAGGTACCACTGTACCTTCCACATATGAAACCTGGTGAGAGGAAGCATGGGAACAGTGAAGGCCATAAACCCCAAAACTCGGAGAAACTCCCTGGCAATAAGAGAGGACAGAGGAAAGACACACTGGAAAAAGGTTGTCAGAAATGAAACAGGAAGAGAAGCCATCAGGAAAATATGATCCTGGGATGGTGTCAGAACAGATTTCTTTGATGATTATGGTGAACCTCAGAGTTTGCAAAAAAAGTGGTAAAATGGAGATCCCGCACCACAATAGACTACTTAGAGAAGGGGCTTGAATGAGTACGTTATCCAGGTGAAAATCTGCATCCCTCAACATCTGCAAAAGACAATGACAGGAGCGAGGCACTTGGTGAATACCCTTGGGGGTAGTAGAACGTCCAAACTGCAAAGAAAAGAACTGAAAATGAGAGGCAAAAACAGAGAAATGTAAAAATTTCCTGAACAGACGATGAATGGGAATGTAAATGTAAGCATCCTTGAGGTCCAGTCAAATGAAGAAGGCCTATGGAATAAGAACAAATATGAAGAGACTGCATTTGGAAAGAAGAGAACTCGAGAAAAGTGTTGAGCAGAGAGAGAGATCCAGAATGGGTCTCCAGGTACCCTCCTTTTGAGGAACCAAAAACATTCAAGGGTAAAACCCCTCTTCCCAACTGGAAGGATAAAACAGGCTAAATTATGCTCTGATCCAGAAGGGACTGTAAAACCTCTGGAAAATGAGGAAGCTGTTTCTAAGGAGGCTGTAAAATGCTTGAGAAGAGGGGGAAGGGGTTTCCAAACCATGAAATACCCCTGATGAATTACAGACAGCACACTGGAGTCTGAGGTGATCTGATACCAATTTGAACGGGACAGAGAAAGGCAGAGGGGCAGGGTGACTTGGCTGAAGTGAGGAGGAGGCCAAACGTCAAATGCTTGCCTTGAAAGGAAGGCTTCCAAGATGAAGGAGTCTGTGTTGATTTAGCAGGAGGAATATGCTTAGATCCTTTCTTAACCTTTGTGAGGCTGGTGAGTCTGTCTGCAGACAAAGGTGTACTTGAGTAATTTCTCTTGAATTTGGGGAAAGGAGAGACAAAAATATATAAATGGTAAAGTGCCTTAAATACACACCAATAAACAAAGCAAAGAAGGCACTGGTAAGGAAGCTGGGATCCCTGGCGATGATTTTTTTATTAATTACAAGGAAGCACACTGAACACCACTAAAATAATTCACGTACTTCTATGTAATTAATAAAAATCATCGTCTGGGATCTGAACTGCCTTACCAGAGATAAAAATATGTTTGAGTTCCTACAAGGTCTTACATTTATCCTGAAGGGACTTAAACAGACTAGCAGCAGCGGTCTCAAAAATACTTTTATTTTCCAGAGTGGCATCCAAAAGCTTGTCTTTAATATCATCAGGTAAAGCCTGTAGACATAGCCAAGAATAATGCCTCATCATAGAACCAAAAGCAGCAGCCCTGAAAGAGGCACCAGCAGCATTGTAACTGCATTTTATGGAGTGACAGGCAACCTGGGAAGTAGATCCGAGGAGGGAAAGGGCTGAAGCCTTCACATAAAAATCAGGAAAGTCAAAAATCACTGAAACTACCTGAGAAAGAAGGGCCAAAACATACCTGGTCATGTGAGCTTGGTAATTAATAGCCGTAAAAGGCAAGGTGGCAGCAGTAATTACTTATTTTACCAAAGCTCTACATAGCTCGACTATCCTTATTTGACAGAAGGAGGTTAGCAGATGGCAAGAACTTAGAAGGCTTGTCAAAGAAAAATGAAACTACTGAAGGTTCAACAGAAGGGCACTTATACAAAAATGTACAATCCTCAGGCACCTTGTAGAGCCTGTCAGGTTTCAGAGGAGCCAGGGGTTGAGAATCAGGAGCCTCAGAGGCAGCAGAAAAGGTGTCCAAAAGGGTTGCCAAAACAAGGAAAATAGAAGATGGGTTATGAGACTCCATTGGTAAAAGCTCATAATATATTTTTTGAATGTCAGAGACCTGGCAGCAATCCCATTTGAAGTACTCCCATCATATGAGCAACAGTATCCTCAAAGGATAATTCTTCCAAAGGGGAGTCTGGGGTCAAAAATCCTCTATCTCAGAACAGTAGTCTAGAAAGGAAGGAATTTGAGAGGAGTAAACTAGGGATTCTTTCCCAGAGTCCAAGTCCTCATTTGAGGAATCCAGTTCCCTAGGCCTTTAACAGGAGTGGAAGATTAGAGAGCAGTAGGGACAGACATCACTTGAGGAGGCTTCAAAGCCATTAAAGCATTGGCTAGACCCAGAGTAAAATCCTGCCATTCTCTTTGGGGATCTTTAACAACAGGGACAATGTGTTTGTTTTTTTTGTTTTTTCTTGAGTAGAATGTCCGCCCAAAACACTCCATGTGGTTCAGACCCTTGGAGAGATTCGATAATTGTAATTGGAATCTCTTCCTTTACCAAATCTGAGGAATCCCCTCAACCCCTCAGAAATAATCACCTGAGGTTCCTCCTTAACATCCGGAATGGACATCGGAAAAGCCTCTGAGGACATGAGAGAATTCAGATCCATGCCAGCCTCTGACAGGGTCACAGCAGAAAAATCTGAGGCAAACACCAGACGGTCTTCAGGGCCTTTACTAGTTTGTAGAGAGACATGTAGGGGAGGCCGGACAGCAACCAGATCAGGCATAGGCTTCTTGACCTTCTTCTTCTTGGCAGAAGGCTGATTCCACCACAGCACCATGGACCAACAGCCTAAATTGTTGTATAAGGAAGACAAGTGACTATCAAGGGTCTTAGGGATAAAAGCTTGAAAGATGGAGGACTGCGTATGGTCATGGGAAGCCCCTAAACATGGATATGATAATCTTTATGGGGAATCTGCCTCCCAAACTGACATCTTCCCTTCTTAAATGACACAAACAAAATAACAATACAATAAACAAAAAGGATAGAGAAGAAATCCCAATGGGGCACATACCTGAAGACAGCTTGGTAACCAGTACAGCAAAAAAGAATTCACACCAATGTTTGATAATGGCTTTTGGACTGGCAGCAAAATTTCTGAATGTTTGCATCTGTATGTCACCTTTATGCCCTATGTCTTATGCAGGGAGCATGTGTGTGACGTAAGGCGCCTATAAAATCTAAATGCTGTGATATACTGACTGGATGTTGGGCTATTCTTGGTAGGAGATCCTTTATGTAAAGAATACTGCAACAGATGTATGGAAGGACATCCACTGGAATACAAACTGCCAAATCTAACCAGGATTCCAAGTTTACATCCTGCCAGACAAGAAACAGATTAATCAAACACTTCTTGGTCAAACAGCAGAAGAAGAAAATAAGCATAGATCAGCAAAACTAATTCCAAACACAGAGTCTACTGAAGAGGCACTCAGTCAAACTAAGCAAAACAACAAAAGAACATAACACATTTTCAACAGATCATATTCAGTACACTTTGAATAACAGTTGCACTTATTGTATTATACACTTTATGTTTCCAGATAAGCTGTTTAAAATGTAATAACCACAATGTAGCTAAATCAAATGCTAAACAACCTCACAAAGCAAATAAACCCACATAAAACAGAATATTAACATTAATGGGGACTCAACACTCTTTACTTATACATATAAACCCCTACGTCACTAGATGGATTGCAAACTGGCTCAAGGACAGAACCCACATGGTTAGAATTGCTGGAGCCATGTCAGACTCCAAACCAGTTACAAGTGGTGTCCCACAAGGCTCAGTCCTGGGACCTCTCTTGTTCGGTATATATTTCTCGGAGGTACAGGCCAACACGGAAGGACTGTGGCTGACCAAGTTCGCAGATGACTGCAAACTGGGCGCCATAATCGACTCTCCAGCCGACACAAGCATCCTCCAAAAGGGCCTCATAGAAACAGACAACTGGTGCCAGTGCCATGGCCTCAAGATAAATGCCAAAAAGTGTATAGTCATCCCCTTTGGCAAAACAAAGTGCCCACAAATTACCACATAGGTGGTAATCCATTAAGTACAGAAGAAGTAATTAGGGACCTGGGGACCCAAGTTGATAGCAATCTCTCATTTGACAACCATGTGGCCAAAGTGGTTAGAAAAACATTTTATATAGCCCACCTAATCATGAAGGGATTCGCATCTAGATCGGAGAGGTCATCATGCCTCTTTACTCATCCCTCATCAGGCCCATAATTGAATACAATGCCCCTTTTGGGATGTACCTTACCAGACACCTGCAGCAACTGGAAAGACCCCAAAAGTACCTCACCAAGAGGATCAAAGGGCTCAAACAGATGCCATATGCTGCCCGGTTAAAGAAACTCCAGCTCTACTCAGTGGCATACCGCCTGTTCAGAGGCGATCTGTGCCTGACGTATAAAGCCATGTCCAACCCGGAATTAATGGACATGCTGCACCTCAGAAAATCCAAATCCCATCGAGCTATGCGCTAGAGAGACTTGAACCTCAGCAATGAAATAAATAGGACATGCTGGAGGGACAGATTCATAACCCAGAGGCTCCTTCACTCTGGAATAAAATCCCAGTCCAGGTTAGGCAGAGTCCCTCATTGACTCTCTTCAAGAGGAATCTTGATGAGTGGATGGGAGATTTAGAAGTTATGTACTTACCATAATGTTCCATCTGAGTAGGTGAATTCATTTGTCTGCAACCTGTGGGTATGGATCCGATATCGGATCCGAACCGGCATGGTTTATCCAGCTATGGATCCGAGCTCCTAGCTCCTCCCCTCACCCACAATGCCCTGCTCTCCCTACATGACCTCAGATCGAGTTTGCCCTGTATCAAATACCCTAATCAAAGGGTAACACATTCTATGCAGGAAACTGACAAGGCCAGGGGGATATAGCAGGGCGGGATGGTTGCAGACAAATGAATTCACCTACTCAGATGGAACGTTATGGTAAGTACATAACTTCTAAATCTGAAGCAGGAGATTCATTTGTCAGCAACCTGTGGGACAGAGTCCCCAGCTACCTGAATCTTGGGCGGCCGTCATGGAAGGATATTCCGGAGCACCGCAGAGCCAAATGATGCTCTACCTCTAGACATGATATCCAGCTTGTAATGAGAAATAAAGGTATGAGATGAAGCCCAAGTGGCTGCTGAACAAATGTCATCCAGAGGAATCCTAGCCTTAAAGGCTGCTGAGGTAGAAACAGACCGGGTTGAATGAGCATGGACTCCATCTGGTGCGGACCTCCCGGAAGCTTGGTAAGCTAATAGAATACACTGGGAAATCCAGCGTGACAAGGAGACTTTGGAAATTGGTTTACCCAGATTGAATTTGGCAAAGGAAATGAACAATTGGTCGGATTGCCTGTGACCAGCTGTCCTGTTAAGATAAAAATGAAGCTGCCTGTGAACATCCAATGAATGCAGCTTGTACTCATTTGTTCTGATATTTAGGAAAGAAAATGGGGAGGTTGATGGACTGATTAATGTTTGCTTCCGAAGCTACCTTAGGAAGAAAAGAGGGATTGATCCTGAGGTACACACGGTCCGGATGGAAGATCAAGTAAGGCGGCTTCATGGACAGGGCTTGAAGTTCCGAAACTCTTTTGGCTGAAGTAATGGCTACTAAAAATGCAGTCTTAAGAGATAAGAATTTTAGATCTACTGTGGCCGCAGGCTCGAAGGGGGGAGCGGTCAAGGCCTGAAGAACCAAGGAAAGATCCCATGGTGGAACCGCCTGCTTGACAAGGGGTCTAAGTAGAAAGGTGCATTTTAGGAAGATTTTACATAATTTGGCAGACTTGAGAGGCCGAGAGTCATGACCAACATGATAATGCGAAATGGCAGCTAGCTGAACTTTGACCGTGGAATTACTGGCACCATCATTAAAAAGAGTGGTAAGGAAGTCTAGAACCAAGGGAAGAGGAACCGTGAAGGGATCTAGACCTTGCCGCTCCGCCCAAATGGAGAATCACTTCCATTTACTGCGGTAAGTTTTTCTGATAGAGGGTTTATGCGCCTCTACCAGAATGGCCTTAACGGGAGACAAAATACCGGGAGTCCTGATTAGGAGTGGAACTGGAGCAGCCAAGCAGTCAGCTTCAGGTTGTCTAGGTTCTGAGATGGTAGGTTCGATGGGTGTGGTATCAGATCCGGAATGGGATCTAGAATCCAAGGTGGATTCACTGAGTGAGACCTTAGGTAAGGGAACCAGATCTGCCAAGGCCAGAATGGGGCTATGAGGATCATTCTGCACCCCAACTGAGAGGCTTTCTGAAGAACCTGGAGCATCAGAGGCAGAGGGGGGTATGCGTAAAGAAGACCGGGAGGCCAAGCATGCACCAGAACGTCTCTCGGGGAATCCCCTGGAGGAGGGATTAGAGCGAAAAAACTGTTGCACTTGGTGTTTAAGGGAGAAGCAAAGAGATCGCAACAAGGAGTTCCCCACCGTGCGAAGATACGTTTCGCTACTTGAGAATTGAGAGACCACTCGTACGGGGAGAGAATGGTGTGACTGAGCTTGTCCGCAAGGATGTTGGACCAACCCGGAATATGCGTTGCGATGAGAAAGCGGTTGGTGGAGATCGCCCATTCCCACACTCTCATGGCTTCCCGACATAAAGGGTAAGACCTGGTTCCCCCCTGTTTGTTGATGTACCAGACCACCGACATGTTGAATCGCAATTGTTCCCAGGGGAAGAAAGGCTTGAAGTGCTTGCAACGCCAAGAGCACGGCCCTCATCTCCAGAACATTGATATGCAGGGAGGTCTCTGAGTCGTTCCACGTGCCTTGGACCGTCTGTCCCACAAAATGCCCCCACCCGAGGCGAGATGCATCCGTGGTCACTGTGGCAAGAGGGGGAGATGCACAAAAGGGACGGCCTCCTTGGAGATCTTCGGAATGGAGCCACCACAAGAGAGACCGCTTGCAAGCCTTGCTGATTGCAATGGGGTGATGCAGAGGGAGAGAAAGATAAGACCATTGTACTTGAAGCATCCACTGAAGTACCCGCATGTTCAAGCGGGCGAGTGGGAGAAGAGAAATTGCTGCTGCCATGGACCCTAGTGCCCTCAGGACCAATTCCGCCGGAACTGAGCAGTTGTGAGGAAGGCTCTTAACTTCCTCATGTCTAACCTGGCACCTATGAATTCTATCAACTGAGTAGGGGCCAGGTTGGACTTTCCCATGTTTATCGTGATGCCTAGCCAGGGAGCTAGATGAAGAAAGGAGTCTCTTGCCAAGGATAGTAGATGCCTTGTTGGGGCGGTGAGAAGCCAGTCGTCCAGGTACGGAAAGACCTGCACCCCCTAAAGCCTCAGGTGGGCCGCAACCGCTGCTAATACTTTGGTGAACACCCTGGGGGCTGTGGTGAGACCAAAGGGAAGGACCCTGAACTGGTAGTGACTGGCTCCCAGCCGGAAGCGAAGAAACCTCCTGGACCATCTGTCCATTAGTATGTGGTAGTACACATCCTTGAGGTCTATAGAGCACATCCAGTGATTCTCTCCCAGAAGGGGGAGGAAAGATTGTAAAGTGACCATCCAGAACTTCTCCTTGGGAACTGCCAGGTTTAATAGGGACAGGTCTAAAATGGGTCTTAGGTCCCCCGTCTTTTTTGGCACTAAAAAGAACCTGGAGTAGAACCCTGATCCGATCTGGTCTGGGGGGATGGGCTGGATGGCTCTTTTCCTCAGCAGATAGCCAATTTCTGCTGAAGCAGCCTCCCTCTGATCGGGTGGAATGTCGGGGAGGGATTTTGGTTTTGGGACGTGAAGAAAAGGGATTTTGTATCCTCTGGATATAATACGGAGGACCCAGCGGTCTGATGTTATGGACTCCCATGCCGCTAGGTGCTCCGAAAAACGTCCCCCGACTGCCTCCAGAGTGGAGCAGTCGGGCAACCCCTCAGGGTTGCTGCTCAGGTCGCTCAGAGAAAGGTTCTCTGGACCCGAAATTCCTGGGAGCCCCTCTGCCCCTGGGGCGGCGTCCACCCTGTCCTCCTCTGCCACGGAAGTACTGGTTGTCCGGAGCGGGTTGGGATTGCTGCGACTTCCGGAACCACATCTTCTTCTGGCCCTTTTGGTTCCTAGAGTAGGACCTCTGGGGCACAGAGAAGTGGACTCCGACGGCAGACAGCGTCTTCCCGTCCTTCTCGCTCTGGACCAAGGTGTCGCGAACTGTCTTGCCAAAAAGGGCAGAACCATCAAAGGGGGCGTTCGCGAAAGACGCCTTGAAGAGCTCCATGAAATCGCAATGGCAGAGCCAGGCCTGGCGTCTCGTGACTAGGCCTACTCCTGCAGCTCTAGCGGCTCCCTCAGTAGCATGGGAAAGCAACCGCATAGAGGTATTTGTCACGGACCGAAGAGTGGCCATACGGGTGGAGTGCAAAAGTTTGTCCTCCTCCGACATGGACTCTGGGGGGGATGCAGCGTATTCTTTGATAAGATCGCGCTGCATCCTAATAACATGTGCCAGATAGTTGAGTGCCCTCACTGAGAAGGTCGCTGAACTAAGCATTCGCTTCCCCAAGCGGTCCATCATCCGAGACTCCTTGCTCAGAGGATGGACTGAGGGACTCTCCTGGGTGAGTTCCCTCTTAGTGGCTGCTGCCGTCAACATGGCATCTACCGGGGGTCCCTTACTCCAGTGGGCACGGTCAGCAGGGGGGCTAAGAATCCTGTCTGGCCTTTTGGGGATTGGCTCCACGGTGTCCGGTTCCTTCCACGCCCTGGTGGTAATAAGGTCCACCAGGGGGTTGGCAGGAGGGGACACCCAAGAGGTAGACGGGCCCGTTTCAAATGCCTCCAAGAACACGGACTCGTCCGAGGAAGACTTTGGGGCAGACCACCCACCTCTTATACGAAGCATTTCCATGATGTCTCCAAAGGAGACATCCTCGGGGGGTGATCTTGGGGAGCCTTCCCCTTCCTCCAAGTCCGTGTCTTCAGTTAAAGACTCAGTCTATGTGCCTCCTTTTACACATGTGCTTGCGAGGTGCCTCCTTGGGGGGGCTGTCCAAGGAGCCCTCGCAAGCAGTGTCTAGTTCCACAGGAACTGCTTGGGGCATTGAAATGGGCTGTCCCAGTGGCCGGGTGACGGAAGCCTGACCCAGAGCAGATGGAGTGCGGGACGGAGCCGAAGCAAGTGCCGGGGGTCCGGAAGCCCTCAACAGAGCCCTCTCCACTACATCAAAAGCCGAAGGGGAGCCGGCCTCGACCAAAGGATCTGACAGTCGGCTCCCCCTCGGATCCGAGGAGTGGATCGGAGCCAGCACCGAGCCCCTCGGATCCGAGGGACCAGTGCACTCTGACACGGATGGCGCCGAAGGCACACTGAGTCCCTCGGATCCGAAACTCGGGCCAAGGCTCCGAGAGGTCGGATCCGAAGTAGCCAGTACTATCGGAGCCAACCCACCCCCAGCTCCAAAGCTGCCTGGCTCCGAGCGCTCCGAACCCGGGTAGCGGGTTGGAGAAGGAGCTATGGGCTTGAAAAAAGGGGTCGAGCTCCCCCCCGGGGGGGGGGGGGGGCAGGAGCACTCCCATCTGCATCTGGGCCTGGATGAACCTTTGCATCAACCGGTCCAGATCGGCGTCGGAGAGACTATAGGTCGACCTCGAAGAGGCTACCGAGGTAGGCCTTGAGTACCGCCTCGATAGCCTCGAAGGAGGTCAGGTCTCCTCCTCCTCAGGTCCCAGTGAAAAGGTTGGGGACCGGAGCCGAGGAGGAGGAGAACCAGTAGCTAGAGAGGCCAGAGGAGAAGCCCGCTTAGCCGGCGGGGCCGAGACGGAGGTCTCAGCCCGCCACTTGTGGTGCTTCTCTCTCCGGTCCTTCTTCCTAGCTTCCCTCTCCTCCGAACCCATAGAGGGAGTTTGAATCCTGGGAGGAGGAGCGGGAGCAGGTAGGGCAGGTACCGCAGGAGCGGTAACTACCAACGGGGCGGAGGCCGAAGCTGAGTCCGGGGGTAATAGTCCCACCAAGACCAGCTTCGACCTCCACTCCTTCAATGCCCTGGGGTTGAACCCTGCACAGATTGAACATCCAAAAGTGAGGTGTTCAACCCCAAGGCATCGAACGCACCGAGTGTGGCCATCCGCAGGGGACAGCTTATGGCCACACTCGGAGCTTTTCGAAAATATCGCCTTTGGGGCCTCAGACATTTTTTTTTTTTTTTTTTTTTTTTAACAAAAAGAAAACTAACAAGTTAACAACCCAGTCACACTAAAGGCCCCAAAGAAACCACGCGCACACAAGCTACGCTACCAGCAAGGGGAGGGAATTACAAAAAAATAAGTAATTTAACCAAAAATTAGTTCAAAGGGGTGAGAAACCTAAAACTTTCACACAAAAAACTATTTATTTGACAAAAATACCCTTAGTAAAATACTAAAATAGCACTTAGCTGAAGGAGCTCAAAGATCCAGCTGTCACCATGAACGCGGCAAACTAGATCTGAGGTCATGTAGGGAGAGCAGGGCATTATGGGTGAGGGGAGGAGCTAGGAGCTCGGATCCATAGCTGGATAAACCATGCCGGTTCGGATCCGATATCGGATCCATACCCACAGGTTGCTGACAAATGAATCTCCTACTTCAGATCGTAGGTTTACCCCGGGTATCAGTTCTGTGTCACTGTTAGACAAAGGCACAGTATACTAACCTCGAAAAAGGGCATAGCAAAATAAATTTAAAATGGGTGGCGAAAGCCAAACACATTCTGGCTAGGCTTATAAATGCCCTAGGGCAGATAGCCTTGTATGAACCTATGAACCTATATTACCTCAAGGATCATTCAAGCGCTATATTAAGTGATTAACTACAGCATAATGAATTCTCAGCAATACATAACACAACAAAGCAAACAAAAAGAATTTCAAACTTCCCCTCCAATGCAACTAGAGCAGCAACAGGTAAAGGTATTCTATTTTTACAAGTCTATGGCCTTCCTATAGTAGCTAACACAGTATAAAAAAGAACTAAAGCACAGCAAATCATCACAGAGAAAACGTGGCTTCACTATGCTTTCACTACATGCAGAACACTGCCTCACAATCAAAAAGGCAAAAAGGTTGCCAAAATTAAGCAAAGGGCTGACCTTTTCTCAAGTCTTCAGCTATTTAACCTCCAAAATTCTGACCCTTCTTACCTCTAGCATCCAAATTCACTATGAGGATCCCAGCCTACAATCTTACAGATCAAAATATACAGTGGTCCTATTCTGCAAACTCCTAAAACAAACATATGGAGTACCAAACACCTCTTCTCTTGACTCCGACTGAAACTCTGGGAATCACTATTTCCCTATCTAAAAATATTTCACATCCTATAACAAATTCCATCCTCAGTTAAGATCATATCTCATTAAACTACCTCATCAGTGCTTCACATAAGGGCCATATCATGTAGGCTGCGCTCCCGTAGTCCCCACTTTATACTGTCGTCCACCTCTTAACTCAGAAATCTTTTATAGAACAACAAAATAATATCAGCCTCAATCCTTGCTTCCACCCATCTACTGTCAACAGTTCTTACTCATCTTTTTCTCCCCCCCTTTTTTAATTTTTTTCTCCATTTTCATTCTCTCCTCTGTGCAGCTTCTCATAAGCACTCCTTAAGATAGATTTTATTTAAAATTAGAAAGACTTTGTAAAAGATTGTGAAATAAATTTTTACATGGAACGCTCTGATGTAATGCATGTTTTAAGCATAACAAACTATTTGCTTGTCATTTATTTGTTTTTACTCTAGGCTAAGCATGAAATGGGTCCATATGGATCAGCTCTGCCCTGCTAAACTCACAAACATATATATATATAAATATATATTTAAAACACACACACTAAAACCAGATAAAACAAACGCCAGAAATGACTGCAGACAGGAAAAAGCCAAAATCTGTATTTTACGTGTTTCGTCTACCTTTAATCACCATGAACTTCATCAGAAATACCATTCCAGCATTTTAAACTGTTTAAATACTATTTTACATAGTCACATGTGACTCAAATGACCAATACAAATCTTTAAAAATTAATTTGAATGCACTCCATAAAATCTTTCATTAAAAGGAAGGTCTACCTTTTATAATCTAATAAATAAATATTATATATATTTTTACTAGATCCACATTATCAAACCAATATATAATATATAGTAATGTAATCTGAATTTTATAACCTTTGTGCCTGTAAAAAACACTTTATATTTATAGCATCATTCAAACCTGAGAACTGATCTGCATTAAGCATAATTTGCCACAAAGTTTCTTTACATTCTAACTTGACTTTAAAAGTTCCAGAAAACAAGTCATCATTAACCTTCTCTAATACAGAGAATGTAAACTTTTTGAAATCTGAACACATAATAGCATGTTTTGCTAATGCATTGGACATGTCCTTATTTCTAATAGCTAATGTATGTTCGTAGATACATTTACTTAAGGTCCTAATAGTTTTACCTATATAAAAATGTTCACATGAATTACATAAAGCAACGTAAACAACATTTTTAGTCCTACAAGTGTAATGTCCTTTACTATGAATAACCTTATTCAAATGTTTAAAGAATACCATATTACTACCTGAAATATATCTACATTGTTTGCAACATTTACAAGGAAACGTACCAAAATTTGTACTAGTAATAACTTCAGTATTATAATATCTGTTGTTTTCTAACTTGATCTTCAAGTTTACAGTCTTTTTATAAGTAAACACCGGTGCTTTCCCAATAATTGCACTTAAGCCATTATTACCTAATATTACTTTCCAGTTATCAGAGATGATTTTCTTAATTATTGTCATCTCATTAGAAATTGGAATAGGAAAAGCTAAACTATACACAGCTGCTCCCTTATCAACAGAAAGATTTACCTCTAAGGCTTGGTGTAGTATAGGGCTAGCTTTATTTCCCCTAAGAGTGATGACTTCTCTCAATCTATTTTCCAGCCATATCCGATCATACCCACTTTCCATAAAAAAGGCATTTAATTTTTCCACTTCATTTGAAAAAATATCATCCTTACTTGTTAAATGGCTGAGTCTAATAAATTGCCCCTTGACTACTCCTCGCTTCATAAATTCAGGATGCAGACTGTCGTGATGTAAATATTGATTAGTAAATGTAGATTTCCTAAAAATGCTGCTCTCAAAACATGTCCTTTCATTATTTAGACTAAGATGTAAGTCTAAAAAATTAATGCTCTCACCAAAATGACCAACAGTAAATTTCAAAAAGTTGGTAGAATGATTCAAATAATTCACAAAGACTTTAAAAGAGTCTAAATCTCCACGCCATAAAAAATCAAATCATCAATGTATCTTTTATAGAAACAAATATTCTTAGAAAATGGATGTGAATGTAAAAACTTGATCTCCCACATAGCCATTACAATGTTAGCAAAGCTAGGTGCAACCCTAGAACCCATAGCTATACCTGAAATCTGTTGGAAATAAGTATCTTCAAAAATGAAAAAATTATTTACAAGTACTAAATCCATTAAAGTACATATAGTACTAACTAAAGCATTGTCCAAATCTGTATGACTACTTAAATATTCCCTTAGAAATTAAACTCCAATAGTCTGATTAATACTAGTGCATAGAGAAGTAATGTCTAATGATGCAAAATTAAATGACATATCTTTTATATCTAACTGGCTCAAAAGTTCCAGTAAATGCCAAGAATCTCTCAAGTATGATTTTGTCCTTTGAACTATAGGATTTAAAATTTTATCTAACCATATTGAAATAGATTCTGTTTTAGAAAAACAGGCTGACACAATAGGTCTAAAAGGAATCTCTGTTGTTTGCTTATGTAATTTAGGAATACCAAAAAGTGTAGCCAGTTTGGGATGTTCAATAACTAAAAAATCATAAACAGAATAGTCAATATTACCTTGACTAAATAGGTCAAATAAAATAGAATCCAATTTTTGAAAACTCTCGGTGATACATTCCTTCTGACAATCCTATAGCTATTCTTATCTTCCAACAAAGAATTCATTGCTGTACTATAATCAATAGACTTCATAATAACTATCATACCTCTTTTATCTGCTTTTATTACACGCCAGTCTCTGTTACTGGCTAACATATCTAATGCTTCTACTTCAGAGGTTGTCAAATTAGGCATCATATTACCTTGTTCTCTAATTTTTCTAAATTCTTGTTCACACATTTTGCCATATGCAATTAAAGTAGAATTCAATAAAGGATTAAATGTACTTTTTTTCTTACACCCAATTTCATCAAATTCAATGTTATTCACACCATCAAAATGAACTTTAAGTTCAATTTTCTTAGATATAATTTGAAATCAACTATTAGTCTGGAAATGGAAATGCAATGGAGTAAGGAGGATTTGGTGCTGGTGGCAAACTTTTATTGTAACAGGATGCCAATTTAGCCTTAAGGGTGGCTTGTAGATTGGTGAGGAGTGGGGGGCCCCATACATGAGGGAGGGATGGAGGTAGGTGGTACAGAGGCTGAGCTTAGTTGAAGAGGAAAGGAAGCGATTATGACAATAAAGCATTCCAAGCTTCTAGTGAGTTTTCTTGATGTTGGTTTGGAGGTGAATGTCGAACTTTAGTTGTTCATTGATAAAGACACCCAGAAGCTTAGTGTAGGGAACTATTTCAATAGGAGTCATGTTTTGGCTTACTACAGAGAAGGAGTTTTTGTCTTTTTGTCTATTTTTGATGTTTTTAGATGGGGCAAAGATCATAATTTTGGTTTTAGATGCATTGAGAGCTAGGTGGTTGTTAAACATCCATGTCTCAGTGCTGTTAAAGGAGACTTGAGTTACATGCATGAGTCTAGGGAGAGAATCAGCAGAGCAGACGATAGCAGAGCCATCTGTGTATTGGACTAGTTTAATGTTTGGGATACAGTGATGAAAATCATTAATGAAGATGTTGAATAGTAAAGGTCCCAGGACAGACCCTTGGGGGATGCCTGTCAGAATTTCAAGGTAGGAGGAGGTACAGTTATTCCACCTGACAACCTGCTGCCTATTTGAGAAGTAACTGGAGAACCAATTGATGGAAGAGGAGGAAAGATTAAGTTGAGAAAGTCTGGACAAAAGTGGGCTATGAGAAATGATATCAAAGGCCTTAGATAGATCTAGGAGGAGGGTCGATACAATGTTAGAGTCGCAGGAGTGGTTGATGTTACCAAGGAAAGATAGAAGGGCAGTGGTGGTACTGTGTCCAGGTCTGAATCTATGTTGCATTGGAGTCAGCAAATGGTTTTCTAAGAGGTAAGGTAAAAGCTGTAGGTGAATACATTTCTTCAGAATTTTGAAGATAGGGAAAAGAATGGCTATGGGGTGGAAATTGGAGATATCTATGTTGTTGACCCCTATGTGCAAGGGAATGATGAAGGCTTTTTTCCAGAAGAGGGGTACGTATGATTCTTGGATGGAATGACTGATTAGAATGCAGCCAGGGAGCATTGTTTTTACCAGACTGTGGAGTGGTGATTCATCACTGGGACAAAGCAGAAATTCCCCAAGACTCCAAAGAGCAGAATAAGTTATTTCTTACATTTATTTCATTAAATTGCACTTCTTAATGCTTATAATTGTGCTATACAGCTAATCTACTACATTTTGCACTGTTGTAAAGCTTTTTTTACTGTTTCACTACATTTGTGTACTGCTTTATACTGTTTTAACTGTATTTTTCATTGCCAGATAGTGTTTTATTAATGTAATTACATTTTTACTGAATTACTTAACTGTAAACCTCTTTTTCATACTGAGAGTTGTATTTTCTGTTTGTAAGTGCTCTATCTGTGCTTTTCTGTGAATTTTTGTGAGGTTTCTGTGTTCTAGTCAGGTAACATAGGCTGGATAGAGGCTTGCTGTTATACAGGCCTGGTTGTTTGGTTTGTTGAGATTCCTGTTTCTGGCAGCAATTTCTGCTAATAGTGTCTTGTCTTCTCTGTCAGTGATAATAACAGGGTTGCCTGACCTTCTCTAGCACGAGTGATTGGTTGAAAGAGCAAGGGCTAGTAGGATAGGGTAGTAATTCGAGCTTCTAGATTTTTCCATCTTTTCTGGTATTTAAACCCTGTGTCTGCAGGGGGCGTTGCTTACTTTTACCAGGCTGTGAAATGATGATTCATCACTGGGACTAAGCAGAAATTCCCTATGACTCCAAAATCAGAATAAGCTATTTCTTACATTTATTTCATTGAATTGCACTTCTTAACACTTATAATTGTGCTATACAGCTAATCTAGTACACTTTGCACTGTTCTAAAGCTTTTTTTTTACTGTTTCTCTGCATCTGTGTACTGTTCTATACTGTTTTAACTGTATTTTTCATTGCTAGATAGTGTTTCATTACTGTCATTGCATTTTTACTGAATTACTTAACTATAAAATGCTTTTTGATACTGAGAGCTGTATTTTCTGTTTGTGAGTAGCTAGTAGCTAGTAGCTGCAGTATAGGTCCCCACCCTCCCTCCATGTTGGTGTCTTGTTTTTATACTTGGTGGCTTTACAGCTGCTTGCCCCTACTGTAAATTTGATCTGGGACACTCCTCCCAGTCTAGTCTCATTAGCTCATTCTATCTAATACAGAGAGAACATTTGAGAAGGCCAACCCACTTAGTTTCTTAACCTTGAATTATATTCTGTTCCTCCTTTCTCCCTTTCCACTTGAGACAAAAAACACTTTGCTAGAATCTACCATTACTAGAATCTCATGTTGTGACTAAGTGTGCTTCTCAAACAATCTGGAAATATAGAGCTGATAAGTATATATTTGGCACTTTTTAACTGTTCAGAGTTCTTCACTATCTTAATTTTTGCTTGACTGAATTATTTATAAATTTGCTGGCATTGCTTTATGATACGCTAAATGTCTCCATTTTGATTTTCTCCTAATTTACTGCTTTCTTCATGTTTTTAGTCATTTTTAATTTAATTGCATTTATTTAAACTGTACTTGCTTCAATATTGCTACACACTCAAGTGTGCTAACTTGCACTGCATTTGAATTGTTTTACTGATGTTTTAGCTGCTTTTCTGTAAAAAAAACAAAAAGGTTCTAAGCTTGTTTCCCACCTTTCATGTAACTAGTCTAGTCCAGATACAGATTTGCTGTATCCAGGACTGTTAGTAAGCTTCTGAGTCCACCCCAAGTCTTTCTGTGTTGGAGGGAAGCCTTCTAGCTTATCAATGGGAGTGGTAAGCACTAGGTAGCCTATCTGCCACAAGAGGAGTGGTTTCTGGCCCAGAAATTGTAGTTTATTGGCCGTTTGGGCAGTTTTCCATCCCCTTCAACTTTCTGGTTTAAAACCCCAAGTTTGCACTTGTTTCCCACCTTTCCTGTAACTAGTCTAGTCCTGATACAGATTTGCTGTATCCAAGACTGTTTGTAAGCTTCTGAGCCCCACAAGCCTTCCTGTGTTGTTGGGAAGCCTTCTAGCTTATCACTGGGAGTGCTGAGCACTAGGTAAGCACTAGGTAGCCTATCTACCACAAGAGGAGTGGTTTCTGGTCCAGAAATTGTAGTTTATTGAACGTTTGGGCAGTTTTTCCATCCCTTTCAACTTTCTGGTTTAAAAGCCCACATTTGCATAGGTTTACGCTTGTTTAAGCTCCACTCAGTAGCGCCGAGCTGAGGTAAACTATTACTGGTGCCAGAAAGTCTGCTCTTCAGTTTTTCCCTTAGATCTTGCTAGTTCTTTCTCTCTTGCACTTCAAATAGCCTAATCACTTTGCACTTCAACATGTTTTTGTAGAAAATATTATAGCACACCTAAGAGACTAGTCGTTCTTCATGGAAATAGCTCCAGTACGTAGTAGTTATGACCACCCCTCCTAGCATGATTAAAAGGCAGTTCTTTGTGCTTTCTCCTATTTACCTGGTGCACTTGGGCATTCTGAGGCAGTGTAGCAACTGCCTCATGTACACAGACAACCCTCTCCTCTTACCTCCCAACACTCAGACTTGTGAGAGATGAACTTATATCACCAAATTGGAAGCTATGCACTCTCCAGCCAAGACTGGTCTAGCTGGTCAAGAGGAGAAGTTCAACACCTGCACCACACCACATGGGACACACAGCCCTCCAGAATACCCACTATCACAGCTCACATAAAAACACAAACCATGCACCCACCTTCGCGAAGGCACTCAATAGACATTTACCCAAACAGCAGAGACCTCCAAGATAGAAACGCACTCAACAACCACAACACAGCACATACCACAGGACACATAGCTTACCTCCACAGTGTGCCCATCAACCTAAGCCCCTAAGGCTAAACATCTTGCCCAATATGCTAATCACAGGTGACACAACAGTGAGGTACAGATATGTCCCACTCACTAGGTTGAATATGGAGAACGTAACAGTCAGCTGTCTATCAGGTGCCAGAATCCGTTACATAACATTCACACTCAGGTCACTCCACAACAAGTACAAGTATGACTTTGTCATTGTCCATGTGGATGTGAATGACCTGAGAGACAACTCCCTGGACTATATGAAGAGAGACATGGTGGAGCTCTTGGATTATGTGGTCCAGGCAGCTATGACAGTAGCCCTGAGCAGTATCCTACCATCACCCAGAATGATAACGCAGTACAAACAAAAAATGGTTGACTTCAACAATTGGCTAAGTTTCTGGTGTCATTCTAAGGGGATCCAGTATCTGTCTGCTTGGGATGACATGACTGACAGAACTCAATGCTTTGCCAGAGATGGTCTGCATCTGTCACCCCCTGGGTTTCTGGGTACTGGCTAAGGCTCTTGCCATCCCTATAGTGCCTTTTTTAGGTGGTGTTCCAAAGACCAAATTACCACCGTAACAGCTATAAATAAATGCAATCTGAGGGTCATGCTGCTCAATGCCAAGTCTAAATCTCAAGGTGGACTTGCTCAAAGCACTCCTCAAAATGGAGAACATCGACATTTGTGCTGTAACAGAGACCTGATTTAAAGCGGCAGAAAGCACCCCTGCTCTACCAGGCTATAACTCATTCCGCACCTTTCAGCCCCAAAACATGGACCGAACCTCCAAAGGCGGTGGTGTCTCTACATTCATAAAGGATATGTACACCTCCAGACTAGTAGCCCAGCATAATGCATTAGAGATACTTCAGGTACAACTAACATTGGGTAATACTGCAATCCAGATCATAGCCTGCTATAGGTCCCCAACCATGTCCCTAGACTCTCACTCCACATTCCTAAGCATTCTGGAATCTATCAAGGTCCAACCCAACACTCTCATACTAGGAGACCTCAAATACCCTTCCATCAACTGGGAAAACTACTCAAGCACCAAAGCACTGGCCCAACGCTTCCTGGAATTCATCAATTCCAATGCCCTGGACCAGCTCATTCTTACCCTCAATAGAGGAAGCAACATCCTTAACCTGGTTATTACTAACACGAGCAACCGTTGCTCTACACCAATAGTCAATTCCTCCCTGGTTAGATCTGACTACAAACTAATCACCATGAAAATCCACATCTCAACCACACCCCCGCAAAGGTATCCACCATGAAAAACTTCTCCAAAGCTGAATTTGGACTCCTAAAAACAGAGGTGGCTAACTTCACTGCACCCATGCCAATGGAAAATAGAGGTATGACTGCAGAATCATACACCAATGCACTGTATGAACACATACACCAATGCATGGAACTAGCCATACCCAACAGAACCAAGATGCTCTCCTCCAAAAAAAAGGAAGCCAGTCTGGTGGTTCCCTGCCATTTTTAAACTCTACAACAGAAGGAAGACACTGTTGCAGAAAAAGGTGAAGTCCCAAGACTGGAAAAATTCCCTTATTAGCCTCAACAAAAAGTTGAGATCCCTCATCAAAACCTCCAAAGCCAGCTATGAAGGCAGAATTGCGGCAGACACTAAAAACAACCACAAAGACTTCTTTAGTTATATCAATAATCTCCATGGCAATACCCAGATTTGCTCTGAGTTACTGCCCTATGGAACCTCCTATACTAAGCCAACAGATATTACCAACATACTGGCCGACAGATTCAGTGCCAACTTTACCCCCCAAAGGAACAATCTCAATACCGGAACAATGCCAGGCTCCCTGCATTACTACAGCAAAGGTTAAAGCTGCATTGTCTAAGGCCAAGAATACAGCTTCCATGGGAACCAACAATACCCCGGCTGTGTTCTACATGAATTAAAAAGTGAACCGCACCACATCTCTGTGCTCTGTTCACTCAGAGCCTCACCTCAGGCTTTGTCCCTATGAAATGGTGCACTGCTACAGTCAGCCCTCTCCATAAAGGAGGAGTGACTACAGACCCTGGAAATTATCGCCCCAATAGCCTGACGAGTCTGATATGTAAGGCTATGGAGCGCATCATCATGGACCTAATTAACAAGGATATAGAGAATCTCCAAACTCTAGATCAGTAACAATTTGGTTTTGTGAAAGGTAGATCATGCCTGCTCAACCTGGTTGACTTCTTTGAGTCAGTCCACACAGCGGTGGATGAAGGTAAGGCCATTCATACAGCTTACCTCAATCTGGACAAGGCCTCTGATACCATTCCTCACTCAGGAATTACTGATAAACCCACCAAACTAGGCATCAGCCACTATATCATTAGGTAGGTTACAAATTGGCTTACAGATAGAACACACAGTGTGAAAGTAGCAAACTCCAAGTCAGACTGCCGACCAGTCACAAGTGCAGTCCCACAGAGATCGGTCCTGGGTCCTTTCCAGTTTGGCTTCTACTTCTCAGAAGTCCAGGCCAACACAGAGGGACTCTGGCTGAACAAATTCACACACAGCTACAAGCTGAGAGCCATTATTAACTCCCCAAGTGATGCAGGCATCCTGCAAAAGATTTTGACCAATGACTGGTGTTGAAATCATGGCCTTAAGCATAATGCCAAAAAATGCATTGTCATCCCTTTGGGAAAAACTCAGTTCCCACTAATTATCGCATCGATGGGAGCCCACTGAACACTGAAGGCATTATAAGAGATCTGGAGATAAAGGTTGACAGCAACCTCTCCTTCGACCACCACACTGCCACTGTGGTCAGAAAGTCCTTCTATTTGGCACATCTCATTACCAAGGGTTTTGCATCCAGGAAGAGAGAGGTCATAATTTCTCTCTACTCTTCCCTCATTAGACCAATCATAGAGTATAATGCCCCATTTGGCATGCACCTCTCTAGACACCTGTAACAGCTGGAAAGGCCACAAAAGTACCTCATGAAGAGGATCCTTAAACACGTGTCCTGCATGGACAGACTCAAAAAAATCCAGCTATTCTCTTTCTCATATCGTCTACTAAGAGGCGATCTCTGCTTGACTTACAAAAACATGACTGACCCAGCTCTGTTAGAAATGCTACTTCTAAAGAAATTACAATTCCTCCACACCACATGCTGCAGAGACCTCAACCTCATTACCACAATCAACAGAACATGCTGGTGGGACAGGTTCATAACCCAGAGACTGTCCATGCTCTGGAATAGACTTCCCATACATGTCAAGCAGAGCAGTTCACTAGCCCTCTTCAAGAGAAATCTTGATGAGTGGATAGAAAATAGAAAGTTCACTCTGGGGATCACTCCAGTGGCTCTACTTGATAGAGGTACTGGGAACTAATTACAGGCAGCACAATACCAGGGCACTTCCATGGGCTAGGCTTGTAAAGGCCCCAGGGCCATTAGCCTAGTACATACCTATGAACCTATGCTGTCAGTAGCCAGCTTGAGGAAATTAGATGGTAAGTCGTCTGGGGCATTAGAACATGGTATTAATTTTTGGAGGAGTTTTTTTATGGTGTTGAAAGGAATGGATTTGAAGGTGAAGGGAGGGGTGGCTGGTGCTGGTAGCAGAAGGAGATGAGTTATATGTGAGAGGACTGGACAGAGGTAATGAGTTGTTAATGGAAAGATGTGGCAAGCTTGCCTATGTAGTCTATGGAGAAGGAGTAAAATCTGGAGGCTATGATGTGATCAGGGTAGCTAGGGTCAGGGCAAGGATTGTTTTTTCGTCCAGGACTGAGGAGGGCAATGATACTACTCCAAAATTTCTTGTGGTTGGATTTGTGGTTATTTTGAAGCCTACAGTAGTAAGATTTGTAATCAGAAGTGATTTGCTTTTTAACTCTATTATGGAGTTGTTTGAATTCAGTAAGGGAGCTAGGTGTTTTGCATTTTTGGTAGATTTTCCATGATTTATCACGGGCATGTATTAGAGTTATTGTTTATTTAGAAAGCCAGAGAGCAGTTTTGGATTTCACTCTTTTAGTTTTAGGTGGAGCGAAGCTGTTGAGTAGGTTTATGAATTAAATATTAAAGTATGTAACAGCTTGGTCAAGTGGAAAATCTTTTAGAGGATTCCAGTTTATCTGTTTCAAACAGTCAGAGAAGGATTGAGGTTTAAAGTTAGTGAGGGTATGGGTTAAGATACAATTATGTTGTAGGTGTAGGAAGGAAGGTGAGCGACGTATGAAGGCGGGGAGGTGATTGCTAAGGGAATCGGGCACGGTGCCGCCGTCAGAGATATTGTTGAGATGGAAAACTAATACCAGTCCAGGATGCTGCCTGAAGAGTTAATTTTGTTAGGTCTATGTAAAGGCGTATGCTTTGGGAGGTGTTGGCTGAGTGGATAGAAGTTGAGTTGATGTTAATGTCCCCAAGTATAATTGTTTTATTATTTATATTAGATGAGAACCAGAAAAGGATATCTTCCAGTATGGGGATATTGTTGCCAGGTGGAATATATATGGCAGCTATAGCTATGTTATTGTGGTTGTCGATTTTTAGGAAGGCCAAAGTTAATTCGGCTGTAGAGAATTGGGGAATAGTGTTTATGTAAGGTGTCACCATTAGAGAGGAAAAAAAAAAGGAGAGCTACTCCACCTCCTTTTTTTGTATTCTGTCATGTCGTATGATTCGATAGTTGGAGGGGGGTGATTTCGGAGTGTTTCAGGTGAGATTTGAGCCATGTTTCAGTGACTAATACAATGTTAGGCTGGTTATGTGAGAGCCAGGCATGGAAGGAAGATGGGCATTTTATTACAAAGCCTTTGGGCACTGATAGTATTGAAAATGAGAGACTTGTGGAGAGAGGGTGAAGGGGTTAAATTAAGTTAGTATTCTGGTTGGCAGGGGGGGTTAGGGTTTGGGTGTATGTCTCCAGACAGGAGGATAGAGATTAATTCAAGAAGAAAGGATAGATGTTTTGTAGAGCTCCCAGAGCTGAGGTTGAAAGGATGGGAGAAAATGCGATAAGGATTTTGAGGGATGGGGAATATATTAGAGGTGACTAGAAGCTTTCCATTAAAGAGGAGAGAATCATTGGTGTGAAAGAGATAAGGGGAAATGTACCAGAATAGAAGGGTTCTTTTTTGGGATGAGTAGTGGTTATGTGGAAAGAAGGGGAATAAGTGAGGTCAGGAAGGCAGGTAAGGTTGAGTATGAGGAAGAGGGAGGAGAGTAGTAGTATTGCGAGTATTGGCTTTGCAGATATAGTGTGCATAGCTATTGTGGTGCAGAGTGGAGATATAATGTGATAGAAGGGAGGCAGAGATAGGTAATTACATGGGTTCTGTTAGATAGCTTGGATGTTGTAGTTGGGGGAGTAACAGAGGACAAGGGGTGGAACAATTAGAATGAGGGAGGGCAATAGTTAATAGAGATGGGCATGGTGTGGTTTGATAGGCTGTATGTGGTGAGGGAGTGGTTATCTGGCTACAAATGTACAGGTATTGGGGGGGGTGGGGGCACAGAAGGGGAGCAGAGTGAGCCCGAAAGGCAAACAGAGCAGGCAGAGCTGAGAAGGAGTAATGGATGAGAAGAGAAAGTCACCAAAAACTATCAGTGGAGAAAAGCACACAAAGCTGCAAGCAAGCACAAGGTGAGTGAAATACCAAGTGTAAAGTAGGGCTGAGTTTTAAAAGGTTGTGGTTAAAACATGTCAGGGGGACTTACAGATGGGAGGTAATGTCACAGAGAAAAGTATTAGACTGAGCGCAGCAGGACAATAGTAAAGAATAAAGTGCTAGAAATTAAGAATGGGATGTGCTGCCATCTAGTGGTGTAACTAAGAATAATTATTTTGAGAATCAGTTTAGGAGGAAAGAAATGAGGTTACCATGGGGGTGGAAGAGCCGGGAGTAAGAAACTGCTTTAGACCTGCTAGTGCGCACGCCGTAGGTAAACACAATTATATTTGACAAAACTCCTGGTAAATATTAAGGAACATATACTCAATACACTCTCAGTAGAGAGTAGGTAGAAGGAGCCAAAGATGTTGGAATATTTCTGGTGCGCGTCCTTGGAAGAGGAATGCTGATCTGGCTACTGAAGTGTAGAGTGGGGGAGGAACACCCATAGTTAATCTACACATGCGAGCTGTAAAGACAGAAAGATTAAGTTAAAGAAAGTAAAAACAGTGTAGAGCAAAATTAGCTGAATAGGGAGAGGATAGGACTGGCTAGGGAAGTAGGACACATACAATGGGGAGTTTACTACAAGTGTGGTTAAAATAGATATAACACAGTGCAGAGGGGTACTATAACTACACATTCTAATGGGTTAAGGCATAAAATGATATGTAATAATAGTTTTGCACAGTCCACCCATAAACAGAGAATAAGCTGATGCAATTCAAGCAATTACAGTCAAACTACTGGTATGCATTGTACTATAAGCTCTGACCATAGCAAGAGTGATGCAAACAATATCACATTTGTGTACTAGCATTCACGCTGTTATCATGAGCAAAGACATTCAGTCTATACATCAATTTTTTGTGTTCGGCTTTTCCCGGTTAGGGGTCGCCACAGCGGAATTCCGGTCCGCTAATGATTGGCAGTAGATTTTTACATACTGGTTTGCAGGGCCTAACACAAAACCTTCAACGAAAGAACGCCCATTCATGCATGTCACTACACAGAAGACGCTCTAAATGAGAATCAAACAAGCAACGTCTAACTGTGAGGCGACAACGCTACCGCAGCACCTCAATACACCTTCAAAAACAACTATGTCTCAAAAAGTTGCAAGTACTGAGCAGCTAAGGATATGGTGTCGCTGAATGTGATACCGCATTAATTACTAGAAACTCAAGCAGTTCCAAGGGGGAGTTGCTCACTAACAGCACAAGTGTGACTACCTTACGTTTAAAGTTTAGCCAAATTGATTTAAAATAGCAAGTTGCGCTACGAGAGTTTACCATAGCTGAAGCACGACTGGACAGTCCAAGGACTAGGTTCAGAACCAAGCCAAATTGACCCAAACAGCAGCTGGGCATGCTCTGAGTGCTTACTGCAGTTGAAATAAAAATGGGAAGCCTAAGGGCACTGTAAGCTTCTACTGCTTTGTGAGTAGGTAGAAAATGTTCAGTGGAGTTAGCCACACTGTGAGCATAGTGTTTCCACTATGGAACGGTAAAGGTGTGCAGGAAATAGATAGCAGTTGGGTCAATACATATATATATATATATATATATATATATATATATATATAAGCACAGCTTCATTTAAAGATTACATCAAGTAACAAAGTTAATGAAATAATATATGACTGGCGTATTGATATACATCAGTTTACTTCTTTTTGTTGTGTGTGGTATAGGTCAACAAAAACAGATGGTCAACAGATGTGCGAGATGAACAACTCCCAAGGTAGGAGAATATGTCACTTCCTCAGGGATTTTGCAATCTTGGAGTTAGCAAAGAGTGTGGGAGAGGTGGAGAGGTGCTGAGGGACTTGCTCCCTGAAAAAAGAAGGAAGTATTAATTTACATGTTCTGAGGCTATGCCTCAGAGACATGCATGTTAGGGTTTTGTTTTGTTTTTTTTTCAACCTTTTGCGGTCAATGTTTTTAGTGCCAATCTACTGAAGATTACATTAACTTCATTAGATCCATTGTGTGTGTGTGTGTGTGTGTGTGTGTGTGTGTGTGTGTGTGTGTGTGTGTGTGTGTGTGTGTGTATATATATATATATATATATATATATATATATATATATATATATATATGGGTTCGCTGTTTATAAGTGAATGTGTGTTTGACAGGTGTCCAAAATGAAACAACTCCCAGGGTTGAGAAATATGCCCTTATCCTGTGTTTCTACAATCATACCTCTCAACTGTAAAGATTTTCGCAGAATATCAAGATTTTTGCCTTATATTTTTGGTCTGTTCCTCAAACTTTTTTTTTGACAAATAACTGGGATGATCTAAGGATTAAAGTCACTAAATAATGACATGCATTTGAGTTTCAGACTTCATATCATTCAGAAAAATGCATGCTAACACAAATCCTGTTATTCTAGCAACTTTCTAAGCTTATGAGCAATATTTAAAATGTGTCCCTATTTTTGGGCCTTTGTCTGCCCATTATGTCAGGCTTTGTTGAGATTTCTTGCACTAAAAGGTTCAGAGGTATGCTCAGAGTATATATATTAGGTTTTTCTTTATATTTTATAGGTACATTTTGCATGAGCCAATGCTGTTTCTTGGTGCATGCATAGCTGTGTGTGGATGAGGGCATTTTTCACATTATTGTGTCGATGTCAGGTATATTTTATGTGTATTAATACACACATATAAACAGATCAATAGATTTATATGTATATAAAATTACCAAGATTTCCATTTCATTAATTCCATATTTATCGAATTTTTGTTTTGCAGTAGTTCATCAAAGTTTATACGTTCAACTGCTGCTGTTTTGTGACAGACTGTGGTCTATTTGTCTTTAGCTTTGAAAGTAATGCTTGTGTTGAGTTTAATTTCCATCACAGTAGGCAGGTGTTCTTTTTTTCAGACTGAGTGGCAGTGAGGTAAGGAGATTTGCCCTTTTTCCCACTACAGTGCAATCTCAGAGTTGGTATATTTAAAGTTGCAGGTTCTTATAGGTTTATAGGTAAGTGCTAGGCTAGCTGGCCTTTTGGGTCATTTTAAGCCTAGCCAATTTCCCTTTTTGTGAGCAAAATAACCTATCCCATTTGGTTATCGACTGGATTTATCCATCCCATGGTCGGCAATTATATATTACCCATAATGAGAACAACTGGCATTGTACCATAGATAATTTGAGGGGACCCATGCATGGGATAAAGAGTTTAGGAATTGCCTTTGTCCATTAGCAGTATAGGGGCAGTCCTGAGATACACTTTCTGTTTCCCATCCATAGATATAAGTTGCTCTTGAAAACAGATAGACATCAACTTTGTTTTATGTAGTTGGGGGTGTCTGTTCCACAGCACCAATATCCTCTGCAAGATATAGCTGTTTTTTTGGGTAACAAAATCCACTGGGGGGGCATGTGGGGGCTTGCTCCCATGCAAAAATGCTGGTTTATTAATATTTATTGTGTTTCAAGATGCAGACTGGGTTTGATATAACTCTGCTGATGCAATGATTTGTGGTTGTAACAGTTTTGATTGTTGACGTACCTTTGCACTGATGAATCTGCATAGCTCCTTCTATATGTGTGTATATATATATATATATATATATATATATATATATATATATATATATATACACAAATACACATACATATATATGTGTGTGTGTGTGTGTGTGTGCACATTAGAAGTCCAGATGTATAACTTAGAGCATATCTTACAGATGTGGTAAGAACCTGATAGGAACAGTTGTTGTGTCTTTCGGCTTTTCCTGGTAAGGGGAACAGTAAAAATTTAATTATTAATAATTCTAATAGCTGACAAATTTAAAATTGCATTACCTAGTAGTATAAAACGTTGCTGTTGCAAAGTGATCCCAGGAAGTCTGACAAGTTACTAACTTTAAAAGAATGTTTTTTCAATGAAACACTATTTAAAACTGAATTATCTACTTCTAATTCCGAAGTTGCAGTAAGAAATCTGCAATCTCCTGTTAAAACAAAAACAGGAATCATTGAGATAACTTGCTTCAGCTATAGAGGCAGCAGTCACGTAACAAGGTTATGGTCCACTGATGTTGAAGAAAATGCTAGCAGTAAAAATGTGGAATTTCATGTGTATATTACTGTTCTTATGGTACTTGATAAGGTTGCAACTAGCATCATTGAGTCACTGAGTAAGAGTTGTGTCAATGTATTTCAAAGGAGCTAGTAACGTGTACTGCATTTTAGAAGGGAAAGACATTCAAACTTTACTAGATTATGGAAGCATGCTTACCCTAGTCAAAGGTTCCTGTGAATACGTATGCATAAGAGTGAAGGTGATACAGTTCTTGGAAAAATATGCAACCTGTAGTTGAGGCTTCAGACTTGACTCTTGATGTTATGACAGAAAACATATTTTCCCTATTTTAGGATGATGTCTGCACCTATAGAACATATATTGTGCATACATGTATATATGTGCATAGCTGTACACATACTTCTAGATATATAATACATGTGTATATATGGGGATCTGAAGTAAAATTAATGAAATGCCTGGTGCGGTGGGAAATTCTGCAACAAGTTCCACTGATTTCAGTGGATTGTATTACTGCGTTTATTTATTTATTTTCTGCTTGCTTGCATGGAATGGGCAAGATGTAGTATTATCAGGCTAATTTAAATTTATTTCCTATGTATGTTTTTTTTCCACTGTAGCAATCTACATGCATTTTTGTATTCTATTGATTTTTAGTTTTTTTTCCACTGTAGCAATCTACATGCATTTTTGTATTCTATTGATTTTTAGCTCTCTTTAGTATTATTTTTCTTTATTTTATAAGTAGTTTTGACATGTTAATGTAAGTTTTGAGTTTCCTGTACGTGGGTACCTGTAGGTGGGGATTATTTTTTTTCATGGGCTGGTATAATGTATCTTTTTATAACTAACAGTTTTACCTTTTCCTCCCTACTAAAGCAAATGGAAGAGTTATTTCCATTATGCTAATATGCATTTGGTTCTTCTGTTTTTTAATGTTTTTATTACTAGATTGTAATGATCTGTGCTTACACTGGGTTATGTTTTTTTTTTTTTTTACTTATTTGTGCTTTTTTTTTTACTATGTGTATGGGCTGAGACTGTAAATGGCCAGAACAGATCAATGTTCTTCCCTGGTAAAGAAATAAATTCTCTACAGGACTTGTTTTCAAGTCTGTGTATGTTTTTTTCCCATTATAGTCTGTAGCGATACAGATCTAGTTTGGTTTGTGTGTTTTTCTTAGGATCGTGTAATCAACATTTACATATTTTAGATGACATCATCAAGATGTATATATTTTTAACATCACTTTGTATTTATTATGTGTTTTTATTTTACCCACCCTTCCCTTTTGGAGGACCAAGGTAGGAGATATATATATATATATATATATATATATATATATATATATATATATATATATATATATATATATATATATATATATATATATATATATATATATATATATATATATATATATATATATATATATATATATATATATATATATATATATATATATATATATATATATATATATATATATATATATATATATATATATATATATATATATATATATATATATATATATATATATATATATATATATATATATATATATATATGTACATATATATATGATTTATATACACATTTGTATATATTTGTCTATTGAATTGTTGAAGTAAACAAAGAATGCAGAACAAGTGACTGGAAAAAACTGCATACACCAACATATCACACATTGCCATACATGCCCCAAAATACTGCACATTCAATTGAAAATGACTGAAGTGCAAACACACTCCACAATCTTACCAAAAACCTTATACAAAAATACGCCCCCCACACACACACACACACACAAACTGTATCACATCATACCAAAAATACTAACAAATGCGCTGACACCTATAACAGATTTTTTTGCATGCAGAAAGCCTCCCACTCCTTCACAACTTTATATATAACAACTCTGAAATTGCATACCAGTGGGAAAAGGACATATTCTCAATCATCACTGTACCATGATCTCACACAACAAAGTAACAGCATCTTTTGATGGACTTTGCCAAAGTGTCAGTAAGTTGTGCTTCCTGTCGGTTGTGCACAGCTCAATGAGCTAATAATCTGATCAACTGAATGGCAACTATATATATATATATATATATATATATATATATATATATATATATATATATATATACACACACATATACACACGTGTGTATATGTGTTTATAAAGACATATATATATATATATATATATATATGTGAACGTGTGACCCTTACGAACACATTATAAATTCACAGACGTAAATAGCAGAGCTCATGATTTTTCTGTATGCACATAACCTCATGCCCTCTCTCTTTTGGTGAACCAGTAGAAAGCTTCTGAAGCATCCACTATTGTTAGATCTCATATTGGGTTGCTTTCATGCCCTGCATCCTAGTGAAAGTGCACAAATTCAGAACAAGCTAGATTCTCCCAGCTGCCTAATGACCGGGCTTGGAACATGGAAGTCTTACAGCTGTTAAGTGACATGAAAGCCACAAACAACTACTCTCTATCCTTCCTGAGATGGGGGAGCTGAGGGTGGTGCTTCCTGTTCTATCCTCCTCTCCACTTCCCAGCCATGTTTCTGTAGTATCTGGTCGTACTGCTTGAACCTTGCCTCATAATCAATTAAGGCTCCATTTGTCTCCTTTATTGAGCCAGTGGGCAGTCCAGGTATTTGTCCTGTCTTAACTACTTTACTTTGATGCTCCCTCTTTTCACCCACCACTATGTTTTTCGTAGTCTCACTAGCAAACACCTCTATCCCTTGACCCTTGAACTTTCTTCTTTCCTCTCACTAACCATTTCCTTCTTTCCCCTCCCCCTTTTTCTCTTTGCCTTCTCTTCTCTTTCTTTCCCCTATCTTCTGCCTTACCTCCTCTTCCTCTCTTCCCACTTGTGTGTCACCCATCTTCCTTTTGTCCTTTTACCCCTTTTCTCTCTCTATATTTTAATACTCTTTTTATTTTTATCCTCTCAAATTGACTTGGTATTTTTTGTTATTATACAATTGTACAGCTTGTCTATTTCTGGTTTAACTTTTGATTTTATTGATTAATTAGTTTTTGATTATCCTGTTATTTTATTGTATTTTGTGTGGAGCTTTTCTCCCCGGGCCTCTACTGAAAATGGAAATATATCCAGCTAGACTAGCCCGGTCAACAAATGTAAAATAAAATAAAATAAAAATAAAAATAAAATAAAATAAATGCTCTTTCTGAAGTTTCTTTGAAATCCAGCACTACAGTATTGCCACAGAATAGTCTGCAGTAAATTTTCCACATAGTACTGTTCTACTAGAAAACATCACATTGCTTCCCCTGCTACACTGACTTTACAGTTGGCTGCCAAGTAATCTGCAAGAAGAACAGCAGTAAACTTTTATTTGCAAAGAATTACTAATAGAGACACAGGCTACAGTTCTGTGCACCTGCTTCTCAAATTAACCGCAGACTGTATCTTCTCAAGCAGGTCATCGTATCAGATAAATTTTCTGCAACCCTCATGTTGGGGGAAGGGGGGAATCCCCAAAATTTACACATTTAACTCCAAGATCACACAACAGTAGAGAAAGATGAAGACTTCATTGCTGATTAAAAGAGTTTCACTGAATACCTCTGTTTATTTGCCTTTGCCAAAACTATGATCAATGACAAGATAGGAATCCTTTCATGCTTGCATTTTAACTTGGGCTGCATCATCAGTGTTCTGTAGTGGCCCCCTTTTGTTATATTGACAGCTGAGCTTGCTATGATGTAACTGTAAAGAGTCTCTGTTACATGTGCACCCATGGTCAGCATATTAGATATGGTATCATGTAAGTCTCCTTGCAGCAGTATCATCTTTTAAATTATTTTTTGGCCACTCACTCCCTTTATGCCAGTTTGTCAGCATTAAAACTGTGAGTTTTTATGGCTTGCACTTCACAAGTTACCCCACTCTTGTTTACATTCGTTTTTAAGTTTTAGTAGTCAGTATAATTGGCCCCCTTCACTTTCAAGTATGTTTTTAATGATTCCCTGGTCAGTTTTGAAGAACGTATGTTGCTAATCTGTATCAGATCTCTTGAGCAGCATATCTTTCAAAGGTCACCAAAGATAATCAATTCCATGTTATTTTCCTTACTTACTTATTTACTGCTTCCTTTTGTTTACCAGGAAAACAAAACAACCCATATTTACAAAATATTTACATATTTTCATGTGTACAAATATATATATATATATATATATATATATATATATATATATATATATATATATATATATATATATATATATATATATATATAAAAACACACACACACACATACACAAATATGTTTACAAAATCATACTAAATTTTCATCCCTATTAGACCGCTGCTCCTTTTCCCATAACTACCACCTGATTTTATTTAATATTCCTGCTAAAAATCCATTTACCATTAAACCTAATTTATTCTTTCATTCCATATAACAAAAATAACTTTTTATCTACTCTTTTAACATATTCTGTATTTATATTCTTATAATATCCATATTTAATCACAGCCATGTTTATTTTATCCACTTTTGTTTTATATCTTCATAAAAATCTTCTTTATATAATATTGCTTATAACTTTCATACTCTTCTGCGCTTCAAAAACACATGTTCTGTAGTTTCTTCTTCTTGACAATATAAACATATTCTATCACTTTTCTTCTTATATGACATAGTTCATTTTACTGGCAATTTATCTATTATCAGTCTCAAAAAAATCTTGAGATTCTACTTTCTGATCACACCATTTGCTTCTTATTTTAATAGCTTTAACTTTTTTCATCTGCTAGATTTTCCCATGGTTTTACATAGTAATGTTTTATCACTACATTCTTATAACATACTTTTCTATCTTTTTCTAAATCAATTTTTAATTTCCACAAAAATATTTTCCTTAGTAATATATTATTTCCTCGTTTTTACACAAATTATTCTATTTTTTACCATACCCCAAAATTTATCATACTTATATTTACACAGTTTTACTACTAATCTCTCATCTTTTTTAATGTATCCTTTTTAACACTGTACAAATTTAATGAAACAGCATATACCAGTGGATTAATTAACCTTGAACCTCCTTCTTCATTTGCATACAAAACTTTTTTTACTGGGTTTAATCTAGAACCACATATAAATGAAAAACAGAATATCTGTAATAATTCCTTTTCAAATACTATTGGCAACATGAATGCACTTGCCAAGTATGCTATTTTCCCATCAGTACTGAATTTATCAAATAAGTCTTTTTTCTGAATGATAATTTATATGTTCCCCAAAAAAACAGGTTTATTTTACGTCTTCTATTGTTTTCCCAATGAATTCTAGTTACATCTTTATTCCCAAATTTTATACCTAACACAGACATTTCATTCGATTTAAAATACATAGCCCCCAATCTTTACCACATCACCTAAACCTTTACTTTTCTCTTTATTTAAAGAATTCCCTATTATCTCTAGATACTCATTTGTGCAACTTATTACTTCTTTTATCCAAATTTTGCATTGTGCAACTATTATAATGTCACATATAGAATTCTTAACCCTTTAGGTGTCATATGCCCTGTCTCCTTCATTTCGTAATTTATTTCACATACTATCACATTTATAACTAATGCAAAGAGTATAACAGTCAATGGACATCCCTGCCTTACACTCCTCTTCATATGTACCTCTTGGCTTAACAAGCCATTTACAAATATATTTGGGTCTATATTAGCAAATTGAAGGAAGTGAAATGAGAATATTGTTTTATCGACACATATGTGTCGAACTCACAGGTAACCGAACAGCCACATCACCAATTTTTTTTTCCTAGGGGAAAAAAAATTGGTTGGCCGTCGCTGTGAATTTGCTCTTTTCCCCACTGTACTGCAATCTCAGAGTTAGTATATTTAGTTGGGGGGAGGGGTGAACAGCCATCCCCCCACTTCATAATGTTTGTACTGGTGTGTTGTGTGTAGTTGGCCTACAGATTTTTTTCCCTAGGAAGAAAATCGGTGATTTGGCCGTTTGGTTACCTGTGAGTTCGACACGTGTGTCAGTGAAACAGTATTCGCATTTCAGTTCCTCCAATTTGCTAATTTAGACCAGTATATTTACTTTGTTATTACTATACACTGACATACCTAATTCTTACCTTTATCACTTATATTATATTCCTTCATTATTACCCATAAGATTTCATGTCCAGGGTTCTTTGAAATATTTCCCCAGAATCCTGCACACATTCTTTGGTCTCGATATTTGCTTTCTCCTTCATTTCTTTTATCACTCCATCATCTCCTTCTCTC